>NC_086242.1:12955000-13192500 GCF_036321145.2 Pelmatolapia mariae
TGGGATAGCAGCCCTCTTTGGTACAGGAAGCACATCTGTATGTTGAAACAGAAAGCAAGGGCACCACAGTTCAAGGCAGAAATTTAGGATATTTCAGGGAAGCTATCAAAAGTTAGTTAGTCAAGTAATATAGCGGCAAAGATACAGAAGAGCAGTGTGACATGAAAGTGGCAGATGTTTGAAGAGAGAGGCTGTTTGTGACTGAAAGTTGAATATCATACCCTGTGGCTTCTCTTGTCTGTTCTGTCTGTATTTGCATGAGCCAGAAATGTGTCATCAAGCTTGATACACGGCACAAGAAAGCAACATGATCATGAACAACATAATCATTTAATTAAACAATTTGACAGAAAGAAAAAGTATCACTGCCTTATGGAGAATATTAATTTTGTGAGAGTTCATTAAGTGTTTCCTATAAATATTTAGAGCTCTGGTTAACGACTCAGTAAGTCATCTTATTATAATAACGCACTAGTAGCTTTAAGTGGATAAAACACACTGCAAGCCCATCTGATGTGTTATATTTTGAGCGAGGCCCATGATGGCTTGTGATGGTGCCTCTCGAGCCCCTTAATGGAGCTGCATTGAGACATAAGAGCAGCGGTGCTCAGACACCAACACTGGCACTGTGTGTAGCCATCAGGGGAGACTAGTACTCAGTGTAGCACTAACACTAGTCTGCTTGTGTAGGCGTTTAGAATGACGTTAATTGGACATTGTGGCTAGAGGGGGCTTTCAAATCTCTATTTATACACATCGTCCATCCAAGATAGTCTGTATGTGTAGTGAGGCTGAAGGGTAGGGTCTGATGTATGGATGGCTGGGTAGGGAGTTTGCTCAGAAAGTGTGAAGGTGACAGAGATGTGGAGGTTTAGTCATCTGAGCAGAGTTCAAAATGACATGTCGCACGGGGAAAGACAGCTGGAGGGGTGAGGATGAGTAAGAGGAAGAGTAAATGTGCTGAAATGGTTCAAAAGAATACAAACTTTTGTTATAGCGTTGTTTTCAAAGACTAAGGGATGAAAGATTGTACATAACGTCATGAAATTAGATTTCCACTACATGCTTACTGTGGCCAAAAATGTATAATAACAACAGAAACCATTGTGATATTGATACAAGATATGTGAATCAATTTCTACCAGTCCAGTTCATCTTTACGTTTGGTGCTGTGTCTTATGGATCAAGAGGCTTATCAAGATGGCAATGTGAGTCAAGTTGGTATATCGTGACGGTGGCTTTGACTCGGACATACAGTGAGAGTAAAGAACTCTACTTGACAGTGATTCAAACTGGTTGTACACTTAGAATGTGGATGTAGTGTTGTGCTCTTGGAAAATTCACCAAAGAAGTCTTTTTTTCTTTTAGACACAAGTATGTCTGATGGCAAGCTTTTTAAAAAGTGCACACAGGAAGCGTAATCTTAATTGAGTTACTGCTGTTGTTCTTTACACTGTGCTGGTATCTCACCAGTAGGTGAAATTTCTCTGCAGCAAGTACAGACACTTTTAGGTGTCACAACAATTCTGCTTTCTCTGATTTAATGTGTCGAGACACCTGCAGGGAGAGGTGATACAATGGAAGCTGTTAAATACACGCCGTTTGACATGGAGGGTGTGGAGGAGGCCGACTATTGGCTAAGAGGACAGAGAGTCAGTCCCAGCTCGTCGTGCTTCAGAGTGTGAGGTCAAACGTGGGCAAGGGTAGGGAAAAAAGTCTGACCCCAGTTCCCCTGTGGCAGTCTCATGCTGTCAGAGACAAACAGAGCAGTGCTCAGATAACCAAATGGCCCAGTCTGAATTTGTTACCTTGCATTTCTTGTAAATAGATGTGTGAAGGGAGGAAGGTTGTTTTTTTTAGCACAGTAGATTTATGGATGAGAAAAAAGAATTAAAACAACTAAATGTAGAAATAAGAACACTTCAATACACCACATTAATGGCTTTTTAGACAGGTCGCCCTAAGTTAGATAAGCGGTTAAGCAAATGAATGGATATTGCTCATAACTACCTATTTATTCCTTCCTCCACGAGACTCAGTTATTTCTCTGCAAGAAAAGAAAGTGGCATCAACAGTGGCGGTCCTAGCCTGTTTGGTGCCCTGGGCGAACACCCCTTCTGGCGCCCCCCCCCCCCCCCCCCCCCCCACCCCCCCACCCCACACCCCACACCCCACACACACATAAAGCATATTAAGGATTGTACATAAAGATATTTTATTGTAAAAACTGTTGTTGGAACCATACTGAGTTTAACCAGATAAACACAAACACACACACACACACACATATGAAGAGAGAGAGAGTATGCATAGTATGCAAACAGCTAACAAACAGCCATTATAATTTGTCATACAATGAGAATAGGACAAATCAACAATTGCCAATGACTAATTAATATTGTGCTGAACACAGTCCAAAAGATTCAGTAAGCTACATCGGTGTCTACTGTTTACTATCATAGCCAAGTGGCTAACAAACGTAAACAAAGTTTTCGCTTTCCCCACTAATTAATGTTATCTTGTTGTATCTCTGTTGTGGTCAGTGCTATCCTCTATGCTGTTGCATGCTGGGGCAGCAGGTTGAGGATCACAGATGCCAACAGAATAAAGAAACTGACCCACAAGGCCAGTAATGTTGTGGGGATGGAACTGGACTCTGTATATATTAGTGCCGTTTCTTAAATGTGTAAAATCTGTAACATAATTTGTTGTTTGGAGTTTAGTCTGTTACTATTACTATTTTTCAGTTTCTTCTTGGAGCAACTGTAACCCACATAATTTCCTTAGGGATTAATAAAGTATTCTGATTCTGATTGTTTCAGGATACATGACCTGTCATTATCCAATGACACATCTGCTTACCTGTATCTTTTGCTCATTGCTCCTCCTCTTCTTTTCTCTTTTTTCTAAACTGAGCACCTGATGGCTTTGAACTTTTCTTGTCCATCTTCCATTGGTTTTAATTTTGCATTCCAGGATGAACACCCATCCCCCAACCCGAGGATCACCACAACTTAACCTAATAGACCTACACCTTAGTTCACAGATTCACTTTGTCTCAGGTTTATTTCTGGGATTTCGCACAACCCAGGATTCAAATCATGAGTACATAATCGGCTTGGATTGACAACATTATGAATGAAATGTGCTCTATTTGGAAACAGCCGGCCCCCTCCCCTTTCGACAAGTTGTGTGAGACTTTAAATCATCAAACTGTAAATTATAAATTGCTATTGATCCCTTTACCCCTAGTCCTAAAGTGTATATTTATTTTCTTACTCTTCTTATATTTATTTTTTGTTTACTTGCACTGCTGTAACTGGAGCCTCGTTGTCTCGTCACCGAGGGCTCTCGCGCTAACTTTTCGCGTATAGAATTTCGAAAAAGCATCGATGAAAATTATAAGCCTGTATCATAATGTCTGGTGTTTTCATGTTTGTTGGTTTGTTTTTATTTTGTTTTATTTTGTGGGTTGGTTATTAGATGCCGCTCCAGCCAGCCAAAGAAACCCCCGCCGCCCCGCCCTCTCTGTGTCACAAGCAGCAGGCGCACCTCGCAAATGGAGGGCGCCCTTACTCCCATCGAATGGGCGATAGAAAACCGATCGGTGTCTATGCCATCCCCAAAATACGCTGGCATGATGTCGGGGCAGCATGAGTACGAGCAACTTTTTTGCTGATGCCCGTGATGCCGCCCTGGGCAACCGCCCATGTCGCCCATATCAAAAACCGCTACTGGGCATCAACAGCGGAAATACATTCAAGAATTAGTCAAGCAGCGGCAGCTTTGTCCTCCCTCAGATGGTACATCTGGAAGAAGACAAACGTCACCCTTATCACCAAAATTCGCCTGTAACGTACACTGGTATTGCCCATTCTTCCCTATGGGTCGGAGATCCTCAAACACGACCTCAACAAGCTTGAGGTCTTCCAAATGCGCTGCTTGCATCAGATTCTCCGAGTGTCCCTCCGAGATCATCTCAGCAACAGCGTGATACGTAGTCAATGTCACCAGCAGCCCTCAGTGGAAGAGCTGATTAGGAAGCGACGACTGCAATGGTTTGGCCACATCTGCCGCATGAGAAATCATCGCCTTTTGATGCAGCAGCACCCCGCCCACTGGAGAATCAAGCGTGACATGCCTAAGAAGACTTGGATCAAGCAAATTGAAGACAATCTTAAACAAGGACGTTTAACCCTTGAGCAAGCAAAGGTGAAGGCAAGAGACCACAAGGCCTGGAAGTGCATCGTTGACCAAGATGGAAACTCTACGGCACCCACTGCGACGTATTGGCTTCGTGGACAACCTCCCCTGCCAACCACCAGCTAGGGACAAAAGAAGAAGAAGAAGAAAGATTTCTCTGCCAACAGGTGGAGGTATCTGAGCGAGCGGGAGAAGTTTGCCTGCAGTTTAGGCAACAAAACTATTTGGTAAGGATTGGGGGAAAGATCGTGCATTGGTTAAAATATACTGATTACCATGATTTTAGAGTGCCTGTCTGGCAGAAAGCCATGAAGGCAATCTGTATTTGCTGTTTGCCTTTAAGGTTATATAAAAACTAAAAGGATTTTTAAAAAAAAGTAGTTGAGAGGTGGAGGTTGGGCAAAGGCATTAGCAGAGGACGTAATCTTCTAGTCAAATAGCTGCGATGTACATGTTTTCCCTGCTCTACAGTAATGTCTAGCTACTAGGCTGATCTTTTTTAACTAAAAGAAGTGTGCCAGTCCCAAGCCTGGATAAATTGAGGGTTGCGCCAGGAAATGCTTCATTGCTGAAATTCTCGACATTCTCATCCATTTCCTGTGCCACCACTTGGGAAATAAGAGACCAACTACAATGGTCTATATATTTATTTCTAATAAAATGTCCAACCTGAGCCTATATAACATATTTAAATATTTTGATTAATTTGATTAACAGTCACAGTTATGTCAAGAGTCACTCCTTAGGTTTGAGAACCTGGAATAATGTCTTTGGATTTTTATCTATCTATTGATATACAGTATATCAGTTTACATTTATATGTGATCTTCCAGTCAAAACATTTAGAAAAGCCTCAGCCTCAAAAAAAACACAAACAAAGAAACCAACGCCCCCCAAAAAACAATAACGAATGTATGTTCTCTCCTGCGAAATTGTCCTTTTTGGGGACCATTTCTCAGGCTGTCACTTTGAGCTCATCTTCTGTGACAGACGTAATTCTTGGACATCTTACGGTTTTTTTCTCTAGTTAATTTCACAGAAACTTGGAAGACACTATCATCTTACTTTGAGCATCATTAATTTATTTCTTCTGTGACATCCAACAGTGTTACACAAGACATTAAAATTAAGCTGTGCTAAAGAAATGAATAACTGAAAAAGAACTTGAAAGATTTCTGTAAATAAACCTTGTGGTACTTTTGGTGCTCAAATTATCTGATTATTATGTAATTGTCTTTGACCAGGAAGCCCCACACAGTTTGAACATGAAGCAACATCCCACAAATCCTGCCATTCAAAGCTAAGTAAACACCTGAAGTGTTGCTCAGAAGTTCAGTTTAGCATAACGGTATAATTCAATATAAGTTCACCTGTAAAATCAGTCCCAGTGGAATCAACTTCCTGTAACCTACACCTTGTCTTTCCATGCATGACTGCCCACCAGCATTGCCCCATCATTTCAAAGTGATCTCATGCAATGTCAAGTCAGCTCTTCCGCAACTGTAATTACCCTCATGTAAGTGCTTGATAGAGCACAAAAAATAAATACTGTCAAGGCTTCACTTAAACAGAGCTCTTCAGAGCTAGGCAGGGGGCTAGGCTAAAACGCTCTGCATGACTCGCTAAGAGGAAAATATAGAGGAGAGGCAGAAGCATCAATAACATCCTGCCATAGAGGATAATGAGGCCGAGAGACATTTACAAAGCCTGCAATTATGGTGTTATTGACCTCAATAAAGGAGAAGATATCATCACTTGTCTCCTTTGTACTTTGTGGTGATACATGTGGGAGGAGGAAAAGCAGCTGGGGGGGCAGAGGAAGGAAAATTCTAGCACTCTGAGTTCATTTAAACTCGATAAGGAAGCAATAGGTAGGTTATGTGATGGAAATGTAAACTTTCACAATATGAAGACCTAATTTGCAAAATTAGACACAACAAACAGACAGACAGCAGTGTCACTGCTGGAGAGAGCAAGACAAAATAAAGTGAATTAAGAGGAAAGACCCAAGCAGAAGAAGTATACTAAGCCATTAGCGGTAGCTTTACACCAGAGGTATAAAGCCCGTGTAAGAAAGGAGGGAAAGGCACGAAGAAAAAGACAGGAAGAGGGGCAGAAAGTGACTGTTTGTCTTCTCCAATGCTCTGTCAAGCTTGCTGCTTATTAGATGCACTATCCCCCAGTGGCTCAATTACATCCATTCTGGCATCCTCAAACATCCCTATCCTTTTTGTGCATGTTCTCAGCTTCCAGTAATAGTATCAGGCTTGTTCTTCTCTAAGAACAGATTAGAAGCCCAAATTACTACTATTAGAGGAGGATTTTAGCTTTCAAACTGTCACCCACTCTTGGAAACCATGACTCAACTTGATGGGACTTAAGGAGGGAGGGGGTTTGCTTTTGGATGCTTTTTCCGTGACAGTTTTGATGGAATTAAGAGATCAGATGTGGATCTGCAGACTGGCTTCAGAGTATAAAAACATGAGGATGTTTACAAGGCAAGAGGGCGCTGGAGTGGAAATTCTGAGATTGGATATTGAGCCCTGGATTCTTGTGCGCTGCTTGTACACGAGCATGCTGGGCCTCTGAGATGGTGTGAGGCTGATTTTTCAGTGATTCAGTAAGGATGACGTCTAACAATGCTTAATCAATATTCTACATTTTCACTCGGCTCTGGGTGTCAGATTGTTTGCTTTTTTTTCTCTGTGAGTAAAACAGAAGGAAAGAAAACAAAAAGTATGCCCAAATGATTTGGGCATACTTGAAAACCCCTACTGCTGAATGACAATGTAAGGTCATGTGTGAAAAACAAACGGATGTGCTTTTTCCTAGATTTACTTCATGCTGCATGAAATTAGACTATTAATACAATAAATTTCAAGTGAGATGAGAAGACTTGGCTGCCATCGAACTGCTAGTGCCTGCTAACCAGTGAGATGTGGGAAAAAAAAGTGTTTTATGACAAACTCTTCAAACGCTTTGACAGCAAAAAACATAAGAATACAGTCTGTGGGGTATTTATTCAAAAATCCCTTGCTGCTTCCTCATAAAGATGTAGAAATACATTTGGTATAAAAGTACAGAGAGGAGAAAAATGCTGGGAGGAAGTCCTTCTACTGAACTCCATCTGGGAACCGACTTTTAATGCTGGATTACAAACTCCACACCCGTTGAAAATTTCTGTGTGCTTTTCATGTAAATGCTGAATGAAGGGGCTTCACAATTTGAAAAGTAGAAACAAAGTCGTATTCAAGGACAGTTTGAGACATTTATCTAAAAAATGTGTTCATGTATAGCATATTGAAAATACCACTTCCTGTCTAGGGGGCAAGAGTTAGCCCCAGTCAGTCTGCTTATATCCAATCTTTATTTACATGATGTTGATTTCCAGTTTCCCTTGGCTGAGTTACCATCTTTCTAAGTAAACTACCTTTGAAGACAACAGTCTGCTCAATATCTCTCCCCGGGTTAATTCATTTGCCATTGTAGGGTTTTTCAGAATAACTCTGCTATCACAAGGTTAGATTTATACACATTATTCATTTCTTCCATGTTTCATGCAACTGTAAAGATTGTTAAAATGTAGCAATGAAGTGTGAACATGAGACAAAACACCAATGCGATGAATGCGATTATTTAATCAGTCACATAGCAGCATGTGTTTATGGTTAAGGCAGTCTTCTGAAGTTCAAACTGAGCGTCAGAATGGGAACGAAAGTGACTTTGAATAACGCATGGTTGCTCGTGAAAGATGGTCCTTGTCTAAGTATTTTAGAAACTCCTCACCTACAGCGATTTCTGCCCACACAACCGTCTCTGTGGTTTACAGAGAATGGTCTGAAAAAGAAAAAATATCCAGTGCCTGGCAGTTCTCTGGGTTAAAAATGCCTTGTTGATGCCAGAGGTTAGACGAGAGTGGCTAGACTGCTTATAGCTAATAGGAAGACAACAGTAACCTAATTAAACACTTATTATTACTAAGGTATACAGATGAGCATCTCAGGATGCATAACACCAAACCTTGAAGCAGGATATAGCAGTATAAAAACACACCAGTTTCCACTCCTGTCTGCTAAACAGGAAACTGAGGCAGCATGTGACATGGGTTCAATGAAATATGGCAATTAAAGACTGGAAAAACACTGCCGAGTCTTTGATTTCTGTGGCGTCATTCAGATGGCAGTCAGAATTCAATCTAGGCAACAGGAAAGCATGGATCCATCTTTCATTCTATCAACAGGTCGGGCTGCTAATCATGTAATGGTGTAGGGGATATTTTCTTGGCACACTTTGGACCCTACCCGTGCATGTCCATCCCTTTATGACCACAGTCTACCAATCTTCTGATAGCTGCTTCCGGAAGGGTAACGTGCCGTGTCACAAATCATCTCAAACAACTTTCCTGAACATGACGATAAGTTCACTTTACTCAAATGGCCTTCACAGTCACCAGATTTCAATCCAACAAAGCACCTTTGGGATGTGGTGGAACAAGAGATTCGCATTACATGTATGTGCAGTTAAATCAACAGTGAATGTGTGAAGCTTTCATGCCGCTATGGAGAAAAATCTTGGAGCAATGTTTCCAGCACCTTGTTGAATCTACACTTAAATTTATGCCATGAAGAAGTAATGCAGTCACTGCTAGAGTCTGTGCATTTGATTTGGAATTATGGATTTGCTAAGAAGTTGAAAGTTAAAAGTCTAAAAAACAACTTCTGTTTACAGGGTTACTAAAGACGTTTTAATTATAAAAGTTTGACTTTTGCATTTCCTCCTCCAACTTTTTCTTGGCATGTCTCACTGCTCGCATTCACTTCTTAATGGAATGATGGCCAAAAGCCTGACATTAAAATCCAAGTTCCAGAGTGAAATTATCATTAAAATGCCAATTTTAGTTGACAGTTGCACTTTTAATTAATTAGTAACTGCTCTACTTGTTTCATGACAAGTGGCTTTAACGCAGGATTACAGACATAAGTCTTAAACCTCAGAAATAATTTGATTTTCTTTTAATGGCTGTAAAGCCTGTAGTTAATAAAAGCTTTAGACATGTTTATGGTCTCGACATGACGTATGTATATAAATACCCCAGATCTGAATTTTGAAGCTGTTATTCCCAAGAAGATTTGCTAATTATACCCTATTTTCTGCAGTAAAAATAAAAGCACCTGTAAAAAGAAATCCCATTAAAATTTTGTCAATGGAAGCTGAACAATGCTAACTTACTGAAGAACAGTAATCCTTGCTGCATTATATTTACTAATTTTTTTAGCATAGAATCACATTTATCTTCTCTAAATGAATGAACCCCACTACACTTGTGTATGAAACCTCATTATCGGTTATAAAAGGGTATGAAACCTCAAGCTGATTGCTGCACAGCACCTAACAGCTTGAGGTTGTGGTTTTGAAGTGTACAAATGGGAGAGAGAAGAGCACAAATTTCCTCAGCAGTCACACATAGCTAAGCTGGGGGGGATAAAGTGGTCAGAAGTAAGGCAGCTGTGCTTTCATGCTGAGTCATGTTCTCTATTCTGGGATTGTGTCCACTTCCCAGCGTTCAACCCTTGAATATGACAGTCTACTCTTAACTGGCTCAGCGAGGGTATTTGGCCTTCATTAAGGTTGTTATGGTGAGTCAGGATGTTGAAAATGATGTTTTTTCACCTCCCTTTTCTTTCTTTTTTTTTTTTTTTTTTACCTTTTTAAAAAAACCTTTATTGTAGTATTTTTCAATTTCACTAGTAAGGGTTTTGTCATCCTTTGGTCCATCACTCAAAATGTGCAGGCATAAATGTGTCAATTTCATCAATTTCATTACATTAAAAGCTTCTTGAAATGGTCTATGCTTTTCCTGCTGACCTTTGACCCTGGCAACTCCCATCTAACCTCTGTACAACTCACTTCTCTCTGGTTTCAAATGAACCTGGACACACACACAAGGACGTATGCACGCATAGACATACGTATACATGACAAATAGCCTAAGAGAGGCAGTCATTAGAGCAATGGAGGCTAAAAGAAAAGGGGGGATGGGCTACTTTCTCCTCATCCACCACTTTCCTCATAGCCACAGGGGTCAAGCACAAATTAAGACATCATTTTCATCAAGGGAGCAGCTCATTTAGTAGTGAGGAAGTGTCATGCTCTTGTGACATACACACTATAGTTTCTGCTGTGCTATCCTTCTGTTGTAGCAATATTGACACCGCTGGCTAGCACCTCATCTAATTTCACACCGTTTAACTCACTGGCACACTTATGCATACAGCTGGGGACATGGAAAGAACGTGATGAAATTTTAATGTCATCCTTTCAGAGTTGGAGCGGGAGCCCTCAGATGACCTGTTTGTCTAAACTCCAACCAAGTGTGTCCCCAACTGTCTAAATTCAGTGAACCTGGGATGATCTGTACCGTATGTGCACTGAGTCACATTTCACTATCATAAACAAGATGCGTGGGTGAGATGGTACGAGAGCTTCTCATTTCATGTCTAACGAGTATAAAACTGTTCCAGGCTCAAAGTGTGAGCATGTTTAAAGTCCAGGGAAGTCAGTATAAGCTGACATGAAGCCAACTTTTATCTAGTAAACTTTTACTGTCAGTTTGCCTGTTGAAGTCAGTTTGTCCAGCTGCTGCCCCCTCAGCTCATTTGTGCTGCTGACAGACAGCTGGTTCTGACGCTGAACAGAGGTCGGAGTCATTGTGAGGGCAAGCATCACTGTCAGTGCTTCACTAGTCCACTCTTTTTTTCTTTCTTTACTTCTTGTCTTTATCTGCTTTTGTGGTTACTTGTGATCAATCATCTAATCAGTAACCCTCCTGTTAATTTTTGTTTTCTTCCACTGGAATCCAGTTTTTTTCTGCTCCAGTTTAGGTTTTCTATCATAGTTTCTCCTTTTTCTTTTCTCTCTTCACTGGGAAGGAACATTGACTTCATTGCCTCCTCATCTATTCTGTCCTTTGTCATCTTGCCTCCGAGCCGTAAATCAATCTTAGCATCATGTCAAAGTTGCATCTAAGGACAGAGGAGCGAGGACGCTTGCTGGAAAAGCTATAATTGAGGAAGCGTAGGTGTATCATAGAAGTGTTTTTTTTTTACCTGTGACACAAGAAAAAAATTTTTTTTAAATGAACTGTTTCATCAGACTTTCTTTTCCATTTAAGGTACTTTTCCTTCTTCTTCTTTTTCCTTCTTCTTCTTCTAGGGTTACCATAGAAGAAGCGGGTTATCTGCCTCCATCTCACTCTATCACTAGCGTCCTCTTCTGTCACACCAAATCTTTGCATGTCCTCCTTCACTATATCAATCCATCTCCTCTGAGGTTTTCCTGTTTTTGTTCTGCCATGCAGCTTTACTTTAACATCCTTTGTCCAATATATCCATTACCCCTCTTCTGCATATTGAAGACATGTGTTGCACAAAAACTTCACTGTACTCTGCTGTGGCTTTAAGTACGGTGAAGCAGGCTAAATGTCATATACCCAAGAGCAATGTGGAGTTTTGCATTTCCCACAACTCACAAACTTGTCTGGTGACATTGCTAAAACAGATCAGTAGTACTCAAACTACTCAGACTAGAAATTGGGCAGAAAAAAGGGGCTTCAATAACTGCCTGTCATAAAACCAGTCTGCTTCATAAGCGGGTGGCCCAATGAGACAAGTTTAAGAGTAAAAAGTCTTGCACTATTTTTACTTTTAGCAGTTACTCTGGTGATTTTTAAATAAAAATCAGACTGCTTACAAAAAAGGCAGAATGAGACATTAGCAGTTCATTTTATTACATGATGCTACAGTCTATCATAAAAAGGGTCTAAGGAGCAGCAGACACATAAGGGAAATGGTCACTTTAATTCCCAGCTACTGTAGTTAGATCATTTCTCAGAACCATATTTTATTGTTTATTGCCCTTACACAAAAAAGCTCTAAACTCACCCTGCAACTTTCAATGCTTCACACTTAGATTTAATTCAAATATATTGTTCACTAAAAAAATGTGATAATTTTTCCAAAGGATAAATAATTATGAATGAAATCATGTTTTGAAGATGACATTTTGTGTAGCTGTTTAAGACCAAGTTTAACTCTTGTTGAAAAAAATGGACAAATAAGTCTACTTTCATAGAGCACAGCTACAGTACACACATCCACACATGCTCATGGTTTCCCCATTTGTCACCTGTTGTTATGCCCCACCCCTTCTTCCTTATGGACAGCTGGGCTCACAAACTCTGCTTAATGTGCTCAGTGAACCTTGCTTTGACCGAAGCATTGAGTTCATGCAGTCATAAATCCTACAAGTAAAATCTAAATCATCTTGAAGGCTGCTTCCAGGTGATTATAGCATATTACCTTACTTTAAAATTAATTCATTAGGATGTGTGAACATGTACATGTACAATGACAATAAAGGGCTATTCTATTCTATTCTATTCTATTCTATTCTAGTCATGTGTGCTGACCCTCTATCATTATCTGCTATCAGCGACTAGCAGCTGTTGCTCTAATGGAAACCAAGAAACCAGTAACTTTAAAATGGTGATAGCTAACTTGGAGGGCATTCATTTTCCTTCCAACTGTTTAGACATACTGAGTTCATGGACACAGAAGGCATCACTTAAACTAGATCTCATAGCATATTACTGTCTGTACTGATGTGTTAAAATGCAACAAGGCTGATAAATAAATAAGTAAATAATAAAGTGAATAATTTATTTTCGAATTGAACAACGAAATCTCAGATGTGTTCTGATGTGTTTTGAAGTTACATAAATCTAAAGCCTAATAAATGATCATCTGTCTCTGTCTTGCTCTTTTATGTCTTTCTTCTCTTTCTGTCCTCTTTCACATCAGAAGAATACATTAACCAGCATTTCACCCCTGACGATGTGATACTCTCATGCTGCCAACTTTGAATAGGTCTTGCCTTAATGCACAGCTCTTGTGGAGTAGAGTAATGCATTATCTTGTCTAACACTTATTATATCACGCTTCCCCTCCAGTGGATCTATATAGATAATCTAGCATAGCTATTGCTATAGTAAACAATAAAGGGCAGCTTAGGTCATATGATTGCAATGGCTGCATTCAAAATGAATAAAAAAAATGTAGACTTTCTATTAGCCAAGGAATGATCAGCTACTTTCTTTTTCTGTTCACAGGATAAAGGAATGGGTGGACCAAATGCAAAAAGATTTGATCGCTTTAACAGACACAGCCACTGGCATGCAGGACCTAATAGAGGTAAGACTGCCTGTCATGCATATACACTAAGTAAGATTTCAAATGTTAACTGAAATATGAGTGAGTTCTCCTCACATTTTGTGGATAAAGGGGTGCAACGCTCTTGGTTGATGTTTTTGATCAGAGCAAAGATTTAAGAGCATCCACACAGCCAACATAAAGAGTCCTACTAATTCTCTGCCTACCTTTTTTTTTTGATGGGTGATAGGGGCGACACATACGTTTGTGAATGAACTCAAGAACAAAGCGACAAATAATTTTCAAATTAATACAATACTTGTATCTACTAAACATCTCAGATGAGTTCAAATCTCAGTGATCTCAACCTCAAAGTCAAGGCCAAATTCTCTGAAAATTTTGTGCCTTAGCTACTGTGTTCCTCCCACATTATAGATTGGATGGGGGTTAACCCAGACTAATAAATGTCTAACAAAACTGAAGTTTGTATAACAACGTTTTTCATGTCTCACACATAGGTATCATACACCTCAAAATACCAGTACTGACAATGTGCTTAATAAATCTTCATTGTTTTTACAGTTTGCACCAACTGTGCACAAACACCACCAAACACCAAAGAAACAGATTTCTATAAATAAATTTATATCTATTCAAATCCATATTTACGGGACAAGAACAAAGTATTATGTGTAATTTCTGTCACTTAATACTCTTAGTCTCATTAGCTCTCTCTGCACGACCTCAGTTGTCACAACACATCACCAGTCTTCATATAGTAGTCTCTCATTAGACATAACGCTGCATCTGCATCATTTCATTTCACCAGCACACTGTACACACTCACATGAGATCAACTTCACTTCTCTACTGTGATAGCTACAGCTCCTACACACACGCAGACACTTAAACACTCAAAAACACAAACATATGAGAAGGAGAAGAAGCTTTTTAGATCCACATTGATTGATATAATGCATGTGCTACTTTGGATCCATTTGAGAATAAAACCATTCAGCCTTAAAACATGGCAAAAATCATTACAAAATCTATTTTCATTTGATGTACTGGGATGGCGTATCACTCCAAACAAGAATTAAATGTATTTGGAAGTCTTATGGGCAGCTGAATGAGATTAATGTGCAAAGCAGGGGGAGTTGAAAAGGGGTGTTACAATGCTGCCTGAACAGTTATGCTGACTCATGTAAATTACAACCTCAAATGCTGGTATCAGCTTATGCACACAAGGTTTCAAAACACCCCAAAGCTATGGTATTTACTAGCGTTAATATGTTCAATTCAAATGTATTTATACCCATACAAATTCCAAATATAAATGTAATAGTACAATCCAAATCAAACATTTAATAGTATCATTTTTTATACCAGTCTTTCACTGTGTGCCTACATGAACGTGCCTCAGCTCTGTGTTTTGAATGTTGGACAGTGAAATCTCTTTAGGCTTCTAAATAATTGTCTGTTTGGCATTTGTGCTTTTTTATTCCTCTTGCTGGGACATATTCCATAGCAGAGTAAATGGTACAGTTACATAATCCTTTTTTTTTTCTAAATCACTGTGCTTTGGTCAGTGAGGCTGATGAAATATAGAAGATGGGCACTAATGCAGAGTAACGTTCTTGATTTTAGTTACACTACATCTGTCTGTGAATAGAAAATAGACAGATGTTACGTTGTTTCTGACCCAGAATTTTTATTGTGACTGTCTTAGATATATCATAAACACAGAAAGCACTTCAGAGTGGAGTCCAATAATGCGCAGGAGCTGGTGGCAACGGCTGCTGGGAACATAGAGAGACTGCTGGCTAACCGCTCCGAAGCCCTAAAGGTAAGTGTAATCTCATGATCTTGTGGCAATTTATAGGAAATCAGTTAAGTGGAGGAGAAAGTTTTCCCTTGCGTCTTTTGTCATGGTGACATAATTCTTGAGGAATCATAAAATGCAAAATGTACACTGTTTGCAAAATTAGGTACAGCTTGACTTCTTGCACAGTGGCCCAGGAAAGCACACAGAAACAGTCTGTTTATCTTCATTTCTCTTTGGGACAGACTCTGGAACAACATCACAGCTGATCCATTATAATCAAACATCCTCCACCTAGAATACTTGATTCAGAGTTAGCAGTCTGTGTTGGTACACGGTTACGAATGACCCTGTTTAGTTTCAACTTTGAGAAAGGCTTTGTCTTTCTGACTTCTGATGCC
The DNA here is from genome assembly GCF_036321145.2 of Pelmatolapia mariae. NCBI lineage: Eukaryota > Metazoa > Chordata > Actinopteri > Cichliformes > Cichlidae > Pelmatolapia > Pelmatolapia mariae. The sequence continues at coordinate 12,970,633 of NC_086242.1, forward strand.
TGTTCTGCCCTCATTCCTAACCTATACTGGCTGGTTTTATGGCTCATTTGTCTGAACCCAACAGAAGGAAAATGCCATGGTGACTATGCTGGCCAATGCTTTCATCTTGTAGTAAAGTTCCTGAACCGTGTTCACCTCATGCAGGTTATTGAAAGGCTGCGAGGCCTTGGAAGAGAAAAAAAAGCACAAAAGCATTTTTCAGTCCATGACAGTAATTAGTTTGACTTTGTAATAGAACTCATCTATTTAAATTGTTATACATCTTAGACCTAACTGTTGCTAGGGTTCATTTGCGAGTTACTTAAGTGGACCTTTTCATTGTATTTTTTTCTTGTGAAGCATTTAAAATGCACTTATCTCATATATAATGTTTGACTGTGTCAATTCTGCAGCATGTTAAAATGTTTTTACAGGTTGCTATATCAGTGGAGTGATCTCAGATGCATCTATACAATCTATATCCACATACTAACCAGACTAGCAAGAAATAGTTGAAAACTTCACTTTCTTGTCTAAATATGGTCAATTGTGGCTCAGGAAAAAAAACAAAAAACAAGAAAAACATAGACAGTATTAAAGATGAACATAGCTGCCATGACTTTACCCATTATTTTTGGACTCTATTCCCAAGCATGACAGAAGTCATGCTGGACTTTTGAAATTTATGTTACATGAAAGGGTGGCGTGCTACATTATCGGCTAGTACTTGCTATCTTAGTTAGCATGCTACATTCCTAAACAAACAGTTCCAATACAAAGACACATACATTATCTACTTTGTAGGAGAATAATAAAATACTAGAATGTCTAAGGAGTTTGGAAAGAAAGCGACTGGACTTCTTTAAGTTTCTTGGAGATGTTTTACCCTCGTTCGAGAAGCTTCTTAAGTTGTAAAACCAAATGGTGGAGAGTCCCAAGTGTTTAAACCCTAGTCTGGATTATCCCTTAACAGGGTTTTTAATGATCCGATTCCTCACAGGAGCCATGGTGTAAAAATGGTTTCAGGTGAAACCATTGTGAGACCTCGCCTTGCCTTATCATGTGATCTATTGAGGTCACCTGACACATGATGTGAGTTGGGGTTGAGGCATCTCAAAATTGCACTGGCAGCAGAGCTTTCCAAACTTTCCAAGCTTCTTAGACTATCATGACCTCGATGACTAAATACTAGAAATTCATTGAATAAAAGTGAAGCACAAACGTCTTGGATGGTCTTTACCAGACAACAAACTATATTGTTAGTAAGATAATCCATTAAAAATGCTCTAAAAGGCTCCAAGAGCACTCACAGTAACTTGAGGTTCAGTTTAATGATTCAGGGTAGTGAAAGTAAGGCCTGATCGGCCTCACTATATCTGGTCTCCTGCCAGTCAGAGCCAGCACGCCCTAACTGAGATGAGTTATTAGAATGTGAAACTCACTCACAGAAAAAAAATGTACCAGGCTGCAAATTTTTTTTAATGCTCTAAAGTTAAGTACTTCAATGCAGGAGTCTGTTGGGATTGACTCCTTTTTGGAGCCAGTCTCAAGTGGCACCTAGAGGAACTGCAACTTCTGTCACTTCTATAACGGCTTTTTTTTAGCTCTCGAATTTGGGAAAAAAAAAAAAGATGATAACAGCCATAATGCTTTCTAATATGGTTCTGATTGCTCCTCTACCACTGCTGTGATGCTCTCTGGAGGTCTGTGGTTTTGAAATGCTTCATAAGCAGCTGTTCAATAGATATGCATTATTGATTCCTCTATCATCTGCATTTGTCCTGGATCAAAATTTGTATAGCCTTTGCTGTGCTTTGTATTTTGTAATGTATAAAAAAATTATAGTGCTCTCTTAACCGAGGTCTTGACCAGTACTATTATTTTCTCTTGGACACACTTGTTTTTTTTATTTTCAAAGGACAGCATGTGAAATTGATCCAACCTTTCCCTGTACCTTTAAATTACATTTAACAGTATCTCACCAACTAAATTAGGACCTTGGGATGCTCCCAGCCTCGATCAATCTGAATCAAAGGGCCCGGAATATCCAATTAAGGCTGACAGCTTGTTGCCATAGCTACAATCTAATTGATTAACCCATCATATCTGCCAGGCATTTTGTTTTTCTTACATCTTCACAATTGTCAAGGGATTAGGGACAATTAGCTTTCGGTGTTGTTGCTTCACACCTGGGGAGACTAAATACGACTTCTCTGTGAGTTGATGACAGTGGAATATAGATGTTACACTACAGACTGTGTTCTAACATTTTATCAGCACCATCTGCTGTGTGTTTCACCTGTGGAAGTTAGTGCCAGTTGTTTAGTCTTTGCTGGAAGCAAAAAATGAAAGAGAGATGATATAAGTGTAAAAAAAACCAAACCCCCACCATATGCTCCTGTTTTAATCCTCAAGAGTACGCACTTGTCAGTGCATTAGCATTGAAGAGTATAGGTTGTGGTGGTGATGTATTTTGTGTAATGAAGTCAAGTCAACTTTATGGCAGTCAATTTATCTAAGGGACCATAAATTGTTACAGGGACTACTTAGCTAAATAATGAATGGAAATGGAAGTCAAGCATCTGTAATGTTTTGACCTGGCCTACGCTAATATAATAGCTCTCTATGAGGTAAAAAGCACTCCTCTCTGACTTTACACTCCTTTACTATCCTCTGTCATTTTTCCCATATCATCATCCCTCATATCTTTTTGTTTTTATCTTTAAGTCTTCACTTTTTCTCTGTCTTTGTTCCGTTGAAAGGCTGATTGCGCACATCAGAACTGAACATGTGAAGGAGCACAGCTTTTTTTGTCTGGGAGAAAGGAAAGAACTGAATTGTCTGATCTTTGAGAAACACAGATGATAAGGAGGTAGTAGGAAGTCCATGAGTGCTCTATATGCTACACTTCCTTTGAGGCCCTAAACAAGAGACTAGAAGCCTAATGGATCTTGGCCTCTCAGCAACAGGCAGCACTCTTTCTTTGTTCACACAGCACAGTTTGAACCTTCAAGGCTATTAAACTGAGACACAGCCCTGCTATAAACAACCACACACATGCAGGAATAAATGAGGAAGCACACACAGATATGTAAAAGTAGGGTTTCAACTCCACGTGAGTTATTCTGATTTTACAGCTGATATTTTGTGATCAGATTCAGGTATTCAGACCCTTTAAGATCAAAATGGTGCAGTAAGAATATTTCCACTTCTTAGAGTAATTCACATGATTTTTAAATTTGAAAGCTGAGACAGTATTAAACAGTAAATTTATAAAACCAACCAAAATCATGTATATTTTAAATTTTAGGGAATGCTGCACCTGAACTAAGCAGTGGCATTTCTCTTTACACTGACCAAACTGCTCTCCTGGGCTGTGCTTTGCAAATATCCAATTACTGTGTAGTGAACACAGTCAATCTTGCTCCAATCTTTTTCTTTTTCTTTTATTGTATAGACTATATACATTTGCCTTTTTTAAACATCACTTTTTGCTCATCTGTTTCAACCGTTCCAAGTTAATGTTTCCAAAGTGCTGATGATCTGACTGGGGAAATGATTTTGTCTCTTTACAGCTCGTGGGTGATCAAAGAATTTGCCTCTTTCATGTAATGCCACAGTATTTTGCATTCAGTATGTGTCGTTCTTAGAAGGATGTAAAGTGAAACTGAAATTCCCAGCAGGAAAGAAACCACCACGGTACTGACAGAGAAATCCTGAAAAGTTGTCATCGACAGCAACTGTACGGTAGCTAGTTTTATTTGTTATTTTTGAGGAAGGTATTGATATGTTTAGCTGTGTGTGTGCGTGCATGTATGGCTGAGATGAGAGGGTTTTCTTCCTGATCTCTATATGACTCAGATTCTTTAGGCAGCTGCTGTTGTGGCTTAGCTTCACTGCTTCACACACAGGCTAAGCTCCACTTGTGACCATCTGCGTGCTCTTACATGCATAAGTGCATCGCCATCCTTACCTTTTCTTATCCAAAATCAGCTTTCTCTTGACTTTTTCCTCTTTCTTATTCTCCACTGTTATCACACATTTTCTTTCATGCCAGCCCTGTTCTTTCTTCCGCCTCAAACCCTGTTAAATTCTTTTGCCATCACTTCATCCTGATTCTGTGTCACTTTCCATTCCCAGTTTCCCATTTTAGCCTTGCCCTCTTCTCCTCTTTTAGCCCTATCTGTCCTTTTATATATCTTCCTGTTGAATATAGAAGTATGTGGTATCCTTCCTCATTACAATGTGTTAAAAAGAACTAGCAAAAATAGTTTCCCTGTTGAGTTTATGTTAAATTACAAAAATATAACTACCTGAAACTAAATATTGTTTTGCAAGCGTGGTTGTCTAAATATTGATATCACCTAGTTGAGTTACATTATTTGATTTGGTAATCCGCATTTCTCTTCTGGTTAACTGGCATGCATATAAGTAGAAGGTATCCAATCATCTGGTTGTGTCAGTCATGTGAGCTAGTGTTTTAGCAGAAGTTGAGGTTTTACATTGTGGATGTTCACATTAATTTCTTCCAGGGTGTGTTAGGATGCCTGGGTCATTGACCCAGGGTTTTGAGTTTATTGTATTATTTATCATTTCTATTCTGTGGTTTCTTTGTTAGAGTTATGTCTTATGGTTTATGTGTTATCCTTAGTTGCTATATCCCTGTGTCCAGTCAGTCTGTCTGTAGTTCAGTCTGTGTTATGTTTCCTGTTTTACTTTGAAAGTCCGTGTCTCATGTAAATGCCTCTGGTTTTGCTTCCTTTGTCTCGTTAGGCTTGATTTGCCCCAGCTGTGTTTCCCTCCTGTTACCCATTCCCTGATTGCTCCCTCTGTGTATTTAAGCCCTGTGTTTCTCTGTGTCTGTGTTGAGATCTACCCTTATCTAGCTGTGTGTTCTGTCTGTGTAAGTGTATTTTGTATTCCTAGTTTTGTTACACTTCTGAGTTCAGCATTAAAGCTGTTTTGAGTTCACGTCTGTCTCCATAGTCTGCACTTTGGGTCCTTTTCCTGCCCGCACACAGCCTTCACATAACAGAAGATTGCGACCATACTATGGACCCAGCAGACATTGAACTTCAGGAGCGACGCCGAGCAGCCTTTGCCCAGCTGGAGGAGGAACTCCGCTGGAAGCCATGGCTCACCCCTGACGTCGGGCGCATTTTCCATGGTACTCGGCTGGCTCTCGGAGGTCCCCGGAGCTGCCAGAAGTCTCCACCTGTTGCTCCGCTGGCACTCAAGATGCGGCCGCTTCAGTTGGGAGTCCTCCGTGTGGCTTCAGGCGCTCACGCTCCAGCCTCAGCTTCACCGTTCTGTGCACCAGAGGCTCAGTTGCTCACGCCGCCAGCTACCTCTGCCCAAAGGAAACGGCGCTCACGTCGCCGTCATATGGACACTTCTGAGCAACCTCCGGTGGTGAGTCAAAAGGACTACACTTTCCACACTCCACCTGAGCCGTTAAACAGTAAAGACTATGAACTCACCTCAGACACTTTCGGGATTTCTTTTCTGGACGAGGATTTGGATTGGGAGGCCAGTTTTGGTTTGAATCCTCCCGCGCTACTTCATCACAATAAGCATTCGTCTGAGATTTTTAGTTCGAGGTCTGCTCTTTGGGGTGGGAACAAATTAAAACCTGAGTTTGCCGAGTCTGTTTTTTCTGAGACTGTGAACACTGCTAAACCTAAGACTGTACAGACTGTTAAACGTGGTGGGAAAGGGTCGTCACCTGTTTTTGATGGGCTGGTTTTCATTGAGCCTGCTCCTTTGCCTTCCTGTGCTCCTCCGCCCAGGTCGGCTGTAGTCCAGCCGTCTCCTGCACCTGTATCTGTTCCTCGGGTGAGGGGGGCCAGGGCCCAGTTTGTCCCTGCTCCAGTTTCCAGGCCAGCTGAGGCTCTGCTAGTCTCTGCGCCCGTACCTACTCCGCGGGTGGGAGCGGCTACTGCCCAGCAGGCCCCCGCACCTGTTTTTCTCCTCGCTGGAGGCTCAGGTGAGCCCGTCCAGCAGTTTTCCTCAGGCTCGGTAGGCTCGGAAAACCTAGCTCAGCCGTCTGCTCATCCACCACCTCGTCCACCATTACTTCCATCGTTACAACAGTTGATACATATTAAACTTCTCTCCATAGCTCAAACATTAGCTCACCTATCGTCTCAGTCACCTGCTCAGTTACCACCTCAGTCGTTTACTCAGCCACCTGTTCCTGCTGGAGGGTCCGAGGGGCCCGTCCAGCCCTCTGCCTCTGCTGGAGGGTCCGAGGGGCCCGTCCAGCCCTCTGCCTCTGCTGGAGGGTCCGAGGGGCCCGTCCAGCCCTCTGTTCCTGCTGGGGGTTCTGGAGAACCGCACCAGCCTTTGTTCGTCTCTGCTGGAGGGACCGAGGGGCCCGTCCAGCCTTCGTCGCCTGTAGCGCCACCACCTGCGGCTCCCACGCCGTCGCCTGCAGCGCCTTCCTCCTCGCCTGGTCCGGCTTCAGCTACGGCTTCAGCTTCGCCTGGTCCGGCTTCACCTCGTCCTGTCCGGCCTGCTCGTCCTGCACGTCCTGTCCGGCCGCTTTCCAGGCCGATGGCTGGACGTCATCGCCCTCCTGGACGCCCTCCTGAACAGTGTCGTTCTGTGCTGCCTTCCGGGGTGTGCTTCCTTCCGCGCGGCCGCCCTGCTCTGCCACGGTGGCTGGCTTCGCGGTTGGCCTCCGGACCTGTTTTTTGGACTTTTGTGTTGTCGACCTCCGGGCCGGCCCCCTGAACTGCCTGGTTCTGGACTCTTGGGCTGTCGTCCTCCAGGCCGGCCTCCTGAACCTTTTCAAGACTGTTACCTGGGCCTCTGTGCCTTTCATTGGCTTTTTTGTCTGTTTTCTTTTGGACTGTTGCTGGGCCTCAGTGCTATTGTTTTGGGCTTTTGTCCCCTGTATTTTGGTTTCTGGCTCCGTGTGTTTGTTTTGTTTCGGTCTCTTGTTTATATTTGAACTTTTCATATGTTGGCTGTTTAAAAATGCAAATATTGGCAGATAGATCTGCCCGCTGATGACGTATCGGGTGAGCTCTGGATAGTGAAGTGGTCTCAAACCACAATGGCTAGGTTTTATTTCAGCTAAAGATGTTGCTCCAAGGGAAATTAATAAGCTTGATGTTGGTTAGGTGGTCAATATCAACTTGCTTCAATGAGATAAAGTCAATACACTTAGAGATAAATGTACAGTTGGCTTCACAGCCTCTGAAGATTCTGTAACCAATATGCACAAGCTAAATAAGAAACTTTTATGGTATTTGGTAATGCAAACATACTCTAACAAGTTATTTTTCTCAGTAGGCAAGGTTATAACTCACAGGTGGACAACTGATCTTCCTAAGGAGCCACATGAGAAACTGAGACTGTTGTAGTAATCTGCTCAATATTAATTTAGTCTCTTTATAAGCTTATTGGTCTGACCCTCCACAACAATCCCAGTTACTCATGTGGCCCCTTGGAAAAATTAGTTGCCCACTGCTGCAGTAAGATAACAGCCTACTTTTTAATAGCACAAGTCTGTACTGTAGCATCTATTAACCAACACTGTAACAGTCTGTAATCATCTTCATGAGTAGCTTTACATCTTTATGTTTGAACAAGAAGTGTTTTGAAATACGACATTTGCCCTATGTTAAATAAGACGTATTTTCACCTTTTCTGAGAAGAAGAGTGTCATTGCAGTCATAGACTGTATCTAAAAAATGGATGTAGCCACTGAGACATCACATTTTGGATGTGAAGCATTTGCCATCATGTGTGTTTTTTTTGTTTTTTTTTTTTAAATTGACCGTGACGAACAAGGGGTAGACCTGACCTTACACACCATCTTAGACACAGTGATGAATAGTCTGTCACAAAGCAGGCCCATCTTACTTTATAAATCATAAATCAAACATGCGTTTATGTCTGTTTTACTCCCAATAGGACCGTAATGACAAAATAAACGTCATGCTACATTAAGTAAGTTGTTAAGTGAGACTATAATCTCATCAAGAGTCAAAGTTTCAAGCTCTTCTCTATAGGATTTACTTTTCAGACCATGTCATGTTTTATAAGAAGTCTATAGTTGAAACATGAATGTGGAGAACTGAAATGGTTGGGTGGGTGTAAAGCAAACTAAGGCCTGAGACCAAGGTAATTTGCCTATTGAACATCTATCATGCACATGGTTTATTATGAATTTATCTACACATCACACACTTTTCGTGCATGCACACCTTTGTTCATTACTTCTTTTTTTTACCTACCTTGACAGCAGATAGCCTCCCTCTGATATTCAGGCCACCTATGACTCTGTTTTCATCAATTATTGAAGCTTTCCTCTTAACCAATACTCTTTGATGGAGCCCGTGGTTAACTTCTCCCAGTGGAATAGATCATTTCACTCCCCACAGTGACATCAGCAGAATTCTCTGGATATTTTCATTTCTCATTAAAAGAAGGAATTTTACAAGTGGCTGGAAAACCAGAATGCCAGAGTTACTGAAGCTGAACTATTAGCAATTAGCGAAATATGCTTAAAAGCCGTTTTTAAAGCTTATCCTAATGAGAAAAAATCTCAGATGATAGCTTTGGCTAGTGGCACTTTTTTTCCATTAAAATTTCTTCAGGAAGCAGGTGTTAGTCTCAGAATATTTATCTATTTTGTTTGAAACTTTGAGGAATGCCAAAAACATAGTTGAAACTTGCCATCTAAACACAATATTAAGACTAAATGCTTAATACATTGTTTTATTTGAATATTTTGCATACTGTGTGCAATGAGATATCTGGACATGCAGATATTTTTGTGATCGTGAATAACTAACTGATGTATTCTGTTTTATTACACAGTAGAAACCATGGATAAATATTTTTTCCTATATGAATTCACTGCCAAAAAAAAAAATCCCTTTGTCAAAGATGACCCATGACCCATCACTGATGATAACCACGGACAAATAAATTTATTTTACATTTAAAAACTTTAGCTGCACTTAAGGTTACACAACTTCAAAAGCAGAGATAAAAAGCAGGAAGTATTAGAGTAGCTGCCATTATTAGTTTTAACTGATGGATGGTCTCAAGATGACCTAAGACTTAACAGGGATGACTGACTTGTTGGGATAAGTGGAAGGTTATTCTCTGTGAGTGCCCTCCAGGAACTCCTCTTGTTGCTTTGTGCCCACCTTGAGGGATGCTTGTTGACAAAAACACCTGCTTAGGGTGATATGGCAGCCTGCCATCTCCCCCAGACAGACTGCTGAGAGAGAGCAAACTGGCTTGCAGAGAAGTTGTTGTGAAGGAATAAGAGAATGAAAAAAAGATTGAGGAACATTGCACAGGGATGGTCTTTGTTGGTCTGCAAATATTTCTCAAGGAAAGTAAAGGAAAAAGACAAAAAAAAATATTTCACCATCCAAAACAGAAAGGAAGACTGAGGGGAAAAGGCTGTGCAAAAGTACAGCGCAGACAGGCCTGGGCTATTTGAATATTGATTGGTGAGGGTTATTTCAGGCCTGGGATTGCATTAGCTCTTTGGCAGCAGATTCGTAAGGCGTTGGCTTCCCACCAAAGTCTGAGCCACAATGGGTGGCCATTTTGGAAACAAAAACAACAGTTGTTCTCCAACCCTGGCCACTTGCTTTGGTTTAAATCACTCTCAGAGTGGTTCTCCATCGATAAGAAACCCCATTTGCTTAATTGTGAGTGGGCTGTTGGCATTACCTTCAGTCAGGTAGGTTTGAGTTGACTTTTAATTGTAGAGGAGAAAGATGGCTCATGCTACAGTGGGGAGATAATGAACAAAATGTTTCTAGTCTCTCGTGTTGCCCTCGCATGGGAGCTTTTGCTCTCCACTGTGCCTGGACCATGGATGCGGCAGGTAACCATGACACCCTGGTTGCTAGGCAACATGGGCATCATAAACAGATTCCTCACTCCCTAAGTGAATCACTTCTCTCTTGCTTTCTTTCTGTTACCCCGGTTAACATTCCACACTGGTCAAACAAAATGAGAAAACTGCCATTCAAGTACCCTCATCTCTCCTAATCTGCCACAATCATGCATTAAACACAAAATTGGCTGTCTAGGAGCATTCATGTTCATTAAATTGTCCAAGAAGGATGAGAGCACGAGTGCGAGCACTTAAACAGAGCTCTTTTAAGTGTTGTGTTATGTAGTGGTGCGTAATTACAGAGGAGTCACTGATCTCTAGTGTCTGCAAGTGCGTTATTAAACCTCTACTGGATGACATGCTGTGAGTCATTAGACTCTGCTGTTAGAGTCCTAATCATAGGGTAGACACACACACACACACACACACACGACACTCATTGCACTCCTCATTCGCACGTTTCTTTTAAAATTATGTTGTCCAGTAAAATAAGAACAGTTTTGCTTGTACAGTTTCACATGAGTGTTTATCCATTTGTGCTCAAGTATTGAGTTACATTCATTTCTGAGAAGAAAGCATACATAATGACTGATTTTCTAACAGCTGTCTTTCACTTGAGTGCTGGTCAAAGCCCAGAATTGCTGAATAAACACAAATGTTCTGAATGTCGCATGGTGTTGGTGCATTATTGGCGGGTTAATTATGCTAATTTAATCTTACACAAGAGTGGGCCTTTTTGAGTAATAAGCTTATTGCAGTAGGATCTTACAGGTTTTGATTCATATAGTGAATGGGTGGGCAACTCCAGGCCTCGAGGGCCGGTGTCCTGCAGGTTTTAGATGTGTCCTTGATCCAACACAGCTGATTCAAATGGCTAAATTACCTCCTCAACATATCTTGTACCTCTCCAGAGGCCTGGTAATGAACTAATCATTTGATTCAGGTGTGTTGACCCAGGGTGTTATCTAAAATCTGCAGGACACCGGCCCTTGAGGCCTGGAGTTTGACACCCCTGTGTTAGAATATTGCCTCTTGTGAGAAGCAAGGCAAGAAAGGCGAAAAAAATAAAATAAATAAACAATCAAATATGGCATTGGACAGTACTCAGAGAATACACCTGAAAAGTTATGGGAAATCTCAGATTTTTTCAAATCTTATGCTAATAGATGTAGAGACCGAGAACCTCAAGAATCCCCACTACTATCATGGGGACCTATGTAGATTTATTTTAATGTTTTTGGTGTTTTTTATGTAACAGTTTTGCATATTTTTGAACCATATTTATACAAACAAACACTTTTATATAGATAAAAAGTAACCTACATAAACAAATTAAACTTAAAAACAATATTTTATTGGCATTTTCAGAAATAAAATGAAAATAGATTGACTAACTTGAATAATTTTTGCATGTGTTTTCACACCTTAGGTTCACTAAAATTGAGACGTGGGATTAGGAATCTCTTCTGAATATTAAAATGTATATCGTCATCATGCTATGATATAAAAAGCTCTTTGTAAGCCCTTTTTAAACTGTGAATTTGTGTGAACTGGGAAAATATTTTAAATCAAATTATTTTTAAAAGATCATCACACTTCAAAACAATCTTCTAGAAATTGTACAATTGAAATGAGCAAGGTGGCGTGATATTGGGCTGATATGGTACAGGCGATAACTGCAAATATTGTTGTCAAATTACAGCATTTCACAAAGGCATTAGACCACCTGTCAGAAAAACAAGAAAATATTTCAGAAAGGAACTTTAAACTAAACACTACTGAATCCACTGAATTGAATTCATGTTTTTATAGCAGTTTGATTGTAGATATGGTGCTGTTTAGGACTGCTTCACTGCCTCAGGGGCCAGGCAGCTCACAGTTGATATGAATTCTGAAACCATAAAAAACATAGCTGAAGAAAATGTAAAGATCTTGTAAACTATGTTGAGCAAATCATTCAAAAGGATAATAATTCAATGCAATTTTCATGTGTTTTCACTGTCAATTTAATGACTCTATAAAAGGGGTTTCTTGCCCAAATACTTAACAAATTGAATAATGGGATGCACTTCATCACCTCATAGGTGTATTGTCTTCAGTTTGTCTCCTAATTCTGTTCTGGATCATAAGTTGCTTGTTTGGTTGTAACAAAGTAATCCTCAAAAAAAAAATCATCACATGTCAATTAGCTTCTAGAAATATATGATTAATCATCTGCAGTCATTACAGCATTTCATTTAACCACTGAATGATTATGAATGGACTGCTAAAATGCCAGACAATTCCCAACTGTAGTTCCTATACTTGCTGTAAATCTCAGGACACTGTGCCGTTAGTCACTGAGTAATGCTATGTATGCCCAAGGACTCTAAAACATATAAAGTAAACAACAACATATGCAAAGAGTTGTTACAGTTTCAGTATGGATTTCACACAGTAGGGATTTTAAAAGGCTTTAAATGACATGATGCAATATTGTGCAAACATAATCCTGTCTTTCTTAACGAGCATTAACATTTGAAATATTGACTCAATGAGATAAAGAGTGCACGTGTGTGTGTGTGTGTGTGTGTGTGTGTGTGTGTGTGTGTGTGTGTGTGTGTGTGTGTGTGTGTGTGTGATTTTGGCCACTAGTGACTCATTATTCACCACTTCCTGGACTGTGTGTGCTTGTGTGTGTATTTGTGTGTCTAGCTGCTTTTGTCAGCCCAGCTGTCGCAGTGCTCCGGCTTTGTGTTTGTCATCTCTGTTTTCCTACATGAAACTTATCAGATATACAGTATATGTATACAGAGGGGGAGTGCACATTTGATTTCTTGCTCATTATAACTCTATCTCCCTCTGTCTGTCACATTTAGTCCCATTCAGATATAGACAACAACAGCAGTGCCTCAGAAAAAGACCGTTTTCATTGTTTTTGTTGTTGTTGTTTTTTTTTTTTTTTTAAATTGCTTTACGTTGGTCAAATTCTGCTTTTTAATTGAATCAGCAACAGTAGCTATCTCAGTGTGTGAGTGTTTCGGTCAAAATCACTGCCTCTGCTCCGTCACGCTTCAGGAAAGAGCTAAAGTAAGCACCATTCAACTAGTTATTGTTGTGATCCGTAAATAGTTATATGTAAAGCCAAATCGCTGACAATCAAAATGGTAACCTTTCTTTTGAAACATACAGCAAATCAGTGAGTGGCTGTAAGTGTGTCCATGTGCAGAACCGTCACATCAACTTTCCAGCTGGGTACAGCTGTAATTGGGAGTTGTTTGCAGCCAGCTGGCACACAGATAGCATGGTCGGCTGGAAGAGTTTGCTGCTGGAGAGATGAGCTGTCAAACCAGAACACAGCAGTGGATCAGCACCAGTCTCTAACAAGTCACTTCATGCTAAGTTAGTATATTGGTGAGAGTGATGTCTTCTCTAAAAGACCAGAGTTGTGTAGATAGGGTTAATTTGTCAACTTGCATGCACTCACTGTACAGTTGTTTTCCTTCTGGTGCCAGTGTGTGTGTGTGTGTGTGTGTGTGTGTGTGTGTGTGTGTGTGTGTGTGTGTGTACGGGTTCGTACTATCCTGGTGGGGACCAAAATCTGACTTTTACTATCCTGGTGGGGACTTTCTGCACCGTGGGGACCAAAATCCAGGTCCCCTCGGGGTTGAAAGCAATTTTCACACTCAAAATGCGGTTTTACTGTCAGGGTTACAATTAGGTTATGGTTAGGTTTAGGGTAAGGGTTAGGGTTAGGCATTCATTTTTAATGGTTAGGGTTAGGGTAAGGGGCTAGGGAAAGCATTATGTCAATGGGATGTCCCCACGAGGATAGCAAACCAGACTGTGTGTGTGTGTGTGTGTGTGTGTGTGTGTGTGTGTGTGTATCTGTGCAATATGTGCAAATGTATGTCCTCTCTCACCACTTTTTTCTCACCACTCTCCTCCTGGCTCCCTACAGGCTGAGCAGGATAGATCTGACTAAAGTGCTGCCAGTCACAACAGCAGATGCTCATGTTTCCTCTGCTCTCCCGTGCCTCCCTACACATCAGTGAGATGGCAGGTGTGTGTGTGTCTGTGTGTGCTGTCCTGGCAGTACTAGATGCTCTAATCAGGCTGCCAGGAGCGTGTGTCAGTAAAGCAAGCATGTTTACACAGTACATCTCTGTGTGGTGCTTACAAAATCACAGGAGTTTCAGAGCACAATATTTAATCCGGTGTTCTTAGATCACAGACAAAGGATAAAAAAAAAGAGAGGATGTATGAGTGACTCAGTGATTAAAAGAGTTTACATACATTAACTGCAATTTTCTTCTGCTTTAAACTCTTTCCATTGCTTTCTATACCCCACCCTTACTACGACATATAAAGACTCATCTCCATCAGGCAAATCATCCTTGCATTAAAACATAATGTGAGGTGTTATTGATCAGTAGAGAGCTTCTTCCACATTTATCCTCCAACAGTGTGCTAAAGATAGCAAGCCTGACTAAAACAAATAGAAAAAATAAGCTATAAATCCACAAAGTTCTTGTTTGGAGTTGTTGTTGTTTTTGGGCAAAGTTCACATATTATTTGTCATTCTTTTGAGGCCAGCTCAGTTTATACATGCCAGAATGTTTATAGCTCACATAGTTCATGGGTGTTTATTGCTCTGGGTCCTCAGAAATTACATTTTTGTAGCATAACACATTCAGTTTGCCTCATCATCTAGTGACATCAGAAGGAGATTTAAGGAATTACAGAAGACATGACTCATTTTCTCCGAGCAGAAGAAAAACACGTGCAAGCGCACACAGTCTGTGTCCAAGCATTCAGTGGATTTATGAGAGGGCTGTTGTGAAGTGGTCACTTGACGCTTGTTAAACATTTTTTTCTTTCTAATTTGCTAAATGTCAGCAATGTAGTGCCAATTTGAATTTAGCATTTTGGCGCATATATCAGTAAAACTCATATTCAGTAGCATGTCTGTCCTAATGAATTCACCTGCATTTGACTGTCCCTAAGGCATGAAGCTACATTTTCATTATCTTCTCACTAACGCAACAATGTTCCCATTAGTCTTGCTAAAAGAAATTTGCTCATATTGTATATTTCTATGCCAGCTTGTTAGCAAATTCTTATTTCAACATCTTCTCATTGTGTATTTTAAGATAACTGGTGTTGCATTTTTTTATGTACTGTTTGACATGTGTTTATGTTGCACTTTGAGCAGTAAATTCTAAAAAACCTTTAACTGCTTAAAGGTGTAGAAAGACACTGCAAGGCTGTGGATTCAGTGTGCAATACAAATACACTTCTTCTTCTTTTTTATTACTAAGTTATTATACTGTGTTGTGTTGTTTGTGTTGCGTTGTGATGTGTCGTATCGTGTCGTGTTGTGTTATATGTAGTGCCGACATAGGACAGTTTTCCAATTTCATTGTACTATTGTACTATGTATAACTGTGCAATGACAATAAAGAGTTATCTTATCTTATCTTATCTTATCTTATCTTATCTTATCTTATCTTATCTTATCTTATCTTATCTTATCCAACATAAAAGAGAAGTGGAAGAAACAGCTGGGCACTTTTGACCCCTTCACCTCTTGATATGCTGCTGAGATCCTTATAAATGCCTTTTTCTGTGCCCATGTGTTTATGTGTGTACAGCTGCTTGAAATTCAACCTGGCACCTTTAACAACTGGGTGAAAGGAGTCAAAGATAGGTCAGCAGGCCTCACCTGCAGGGAAATACCAAGTAAAACGATAGTAAATACAAATGCCTGTGAGCAGGTATCTCTCCAAACCATCATAGATGCACATTATGCTCTGCATTCTGGCATCATCATTTCCTTTTACAATTATTTAAATAATTACTATAAAGTAGATAAAAAAGTCTAAACTTGTGTGGTGTAAAAAAAATGACACAAATCATTTCAGAACATTTTTCCACTTTTAATAAACTGTAATCCATAGCTTTTAATTAAAAAACAAATATTTCAGAGGAAGGAATAAGATCAGTATGCATAGCCTTTTTATTTTGTTGGAGCATCTTTTGATTGTGATATAGCAGTCAGTCTTTTTGGGTAGGAATTAGCATGCCGCATCTTAACTTGGCAAAAATTTGGCCACTCTTCTTTGCAGTATTGCTCCAAATCTGTCAGAGTGTGAGGGCTTCTCCTGTGCACAGCTCTATCCAGCTCATTTCACAGATTTTCAGTGGGATTCAGGGCTGGGCTCTGGCTGGGCCATTCCAAAACTTTAATCTTCTTCTGGTGAGGCCAGATTTGGATGTTGATTCAGATATATGCTGTGTGTCATTGTTCTACTGAAAGATAAAATTCATCATAATCGCCTGCTTTCTAGCAGATGCCTGAAGGTTTTGTATAAAAACCGAGTGGTATTTGGAACTGTTTATAATTCCATCTACTTTGATTAAAGCCTCAGCTCTAACTGTGATCGTGCATAACGTCATGCATGTAGTTGTCTGGCTTCCTGACCAGTATTTTTGGTTTCAGTTCAGTTTTGCAGAGATGTTCATACTTGGAAATGTAGTAATTCTTCAATTGTTGATGACTGTCTCATACCTTTCAGGAATAAGATCCCTTTGATGATTTTGTAAGCTCTTTGCATGCCACAGTTGTGCTGTGACATGCAAATCCATAAATGTGAGGAAATATCTACGTGGTTGGTTAATTTTGTATGCTGTCATATCCCCACTTATGAGCGTGTGCACACTTACTGTATGCAACCACATTACTGTTGTGTTGTTACATGAACATCTGTGCATGGTTAAGTTGAGCAGCTGCATGCTGTATGTGTTTAAGTATTGAACACTATGTTTTCTTAGTAACGTGTGAGCAGGTATGCTGGAATGAGTTCCATTCACCTGCTGTGACTGATATCCAGATTTACCTGATGTGAATGTGATGAAAATGCTTTGCAAATTGCTTTTGTGCGGACGACAGAAATACACACAAAGCCCTTGTCTTCTTATCATGTTTCATTCTTTCGATAATGCTTGGAGCTGAAAAGGGAGTGCTTCCACAGTAAATGGCCATCTGTGGGTTTGTGACCACAGAAACGACACACAAACTGATTTGTCTTTGCACCATTAGTGACCTGACTGGATACTGACAGGATATTCCCATTAAGTCTATGCAGCCTGGTTGCCACTGGCAACTAGAAACAAAATCTACAAAGGCACTGTGTGTTTGTGCATGTGCAAATAAAAAGACCAGAATGACCCCACTGCCAAGGCTCATATACCTCAAAGGGCGGGGGGGGGGGGGGGGGGGGGTTGTGTGCATGTGGATACATGGAGAGTCATAAAAATAAACTTGTCTAACAGAGCAATGATGGCTGACAGGAACATTGTATACATATTTTCCCTATAAGTAGCCCACATGCTGTGTATTGAAGCTATACCGAAGCCTTTTTTCCCCCCCTACCATAACTGCACAGACATAGCGATAGCGCATTTTCACCTTTGCTCCCGCCATCTCTTAATGCTGCTGCTAAATTTCCCCCTAATGAGACACAACCAGAGCGTGGTTTGCAATTCTTTCAGCCTCCAGAAAGCATAATGGGGTACGGAGCATAAGCATAACTAGTAATGTGAAGTCGGATCTGTGAGCAGCTGCTACTTTTTCTGCTTGTTTTATCTAATTTCTTTCTTTCTTTCTTTTTATGGACATTGATATTTTAAATCAGCAGAGGCTTTTTTTCTAGCTTTCCAGTAACATGTGCAATATTTGGTGCATGTTCATGCTTCTTACTTGTGTTTTGATATGAAGTTCTGTCTACTACCAGGAAAATGTGGGGCCAATTGTTCAACGATAACAGAACAAGTGCTTTTGTTTTACTTGGTAGCTAATGGCAACTCTCCCAAATAGCTAAAATGATGTGTTGCGACTTTAAAGTTTGTCTCGTTATCTGTGATTTCCATTAGACTTTTGTCCCTTGCATAAAAAGATCAGCTCTATGTAATATATCTTATTGTATGGCTACAAGGATATTAGCTATCTGGTGTTATATTCAGTAATTTTGTTTAAGTGATTCCAAAATTGTTCCTCTTACTGCCTAAATCGTGTTTGAAGCTTGATTTTGCCACACAAACACTGTGACTAATATCCCATCCTGGGATTCACAGTCAGACTTTGTGCTGCCTCGCCGATTCTTGCGACTGTCGTGTTTAATTTTACTGCAAAATTATATTATGGAATGAGAAGAGGAGTGGGTTGATACAGTGAATTAATTTACTCCTTTGCCCCCATCAGATTACTTGCCTATTTTGTGTGTGTGTGTGCGCGCGCGCGTGCGTGCGTGCGTGCGTGCGTGTGTGACTTGAAACTCATAGCGACATACACAAAAGCAGAAAGAGCTGGATTTCATATTTCCCAAGGGCAGTTAATAATACAGTGAATTTCTGGACCATGTACAGATTAAAAACTGGGACCATTATAAACCCATTAACCTAGTCATTATGATCAGATCTCGGGAGAAGATGGAAGGTGGGTGTCTAATTTTAGCACAACATGGTGTCAATGGTTCTAATTCATACCTGAAGGTATTCGAGGGAAATGTGGTATTTTCCCTTGAATACACTCTGGCTAAGAATCATATGAAATCTACTGCATTTAATTTTTATGATCACCATTTCTCTAGCTGACTTACTTGTAGTTTTTTCGTTGCCACCTTAGAGTCAAAAGAATTCAGAGGTTTTTATAATATTAAAATGGTCTTACATAATGTGTTTTTCTCTTCTACTCTCCTTCTGTCTGTATTCTTTTAGAGGCTGGCAACAGAAGCAGAAACGCGTCAGATGGAACACGTGTGGCAGGACGAGAGCGACGTGAGTGAGCGGCCAGGGCATGATCTATCTAATATGTTCATTAACATGGCTGTCTACATACAGATCAAGTGGTTCGATGAACTCCATATGTAGGGGAGGTGCAGGGACATGTGATTCATAATCCTTATCATAATAATTGGAAGGAAACTCTAATTAAAATCACAATAGGGCTATAATGACTGTATTGATTGAATTTTATCATTTTACTTAACAGGTGGAAACTACCAAGCATGGTTATGATGAACAGGTGCACACGCACACACTTATACGCACACAGCGATTGCTCTCTAGTAATCTTAGTATTACTTACAGCATATAATAAGAAGACTGTGTTTACTCATTGAATTGAATTAAATTGCTTTGCCTGAAAGCACGCCCTGTGTTTTAGATCTAACTTTTTCATAATAAATGGAAATTATAAATTTTATCTCCTCCAGCCATTTTACAAATTAAAAATGACGTTCTTGTACATTTTATAGTGGGGAGATTTTGGGGGGGAAAAAAATCAACTTTGTCATTTATCCAGTAAGATTTAAGCACTGCTTATCAGGTCTTAATCACATTTGTCCCTTAAACATTATTCAACATTATATTTTCAGATTATTCAATGCCTTGCATACTTTGTTGAGCTTTGAAAACAGAGAGTGAGATATGGATCTCTGGGGATTGATTTATTTATGATATTACTCACTGAGTTCGATATCCTTTTGGCCCTTTATGTTTGGCTAGCAAATGTAATTATTTTGGAGATAATGTGACAGGGTTTCTTGAACAAATCAACCAAAGCAATATAAAATATTATTAAGCTAAGAGTCATGCAGAGTTTATTGCATCTATTCACTGTACAAACATCATGCATTGCAGTTATGTGGTAAACAAAAGGTGATTGCTTCATACACCTCAGCCCAATTCAAGTGAAGCTGCCTCAGGATATCCTTTGACAATGTGCTTGTCCCCATGTGAACCTGTGGCTCTTTAGTGTACTTGTCTGTGTTTAGCATTCTTTAGCATTAACAAGAGGTTAATATAATACTCTGTGCAGATTCTGTGTACATCATTCATGTCTTCCCTTTGGACTTGTCAGTAAGACTTGTCTATTATTTGTAATATTACTATAAAGTATTTTAACATAGGATGTGTGTATTGCATAATCGGTTAATTGTCTGTCAATTCTATGATTTGTGCTTTTCAGGACATAATAAAAATGATCTTGTCTATACCAAGTCCAGAAACATAACAAAAACACATATTACACCATGCTGTTATCTATTTAACAAAAACGAAGCCAAAATGCAGAGGAAGCGTGTGGAAACACCAAATACACAATAGAAGCTAAGAGCTACTTTAGCAGTTTTAGCATTAGCAGCTAAAGTTGCTAAAGCTATAAATTAATCGTTTTCTGTATGACTTTGTGTGGAGGAGGTTTGGCCTACTCTTCATCCCAAGTTTCCTTCAGTTCATTGAGGTGTGTGGACTAAATTTATTCACAACTCTGTTAAGGTCCCACCATTTTAAAATGAGGTGAGGTCTGTACTTTGACTGGGCTATTGCAACACCTTGATTCTTTTGTTTTTCAGCCATTCTTTTGCTTGGGATCATTGTCCTGCCGAGCTTTAAGCCACTGGGCAGATTGCCATTTGACTCTGAAATACTTTTGTATGCTGAGGAGTTCATGGTTGACTTAGTGACTGCCCAAATTGTCACCCATGCTTGGCAGTCTGTATGAGCTGTTTGTGCTGATGAGCTTTGGTTCTCACCAAACAAGGTGCTGTGCATTATAAGCAAATGTCTTCATGGCTTCTTATTGGCATTTTGTTACAGTAACACACCTAAATGTTCCAGACCAGGTGTACTTTTTTCTTTACACACTCCTTCTGCATTTCGTCTTTTTTACTTAATTTTTGTTAAATAAATAATGACATGGTGCGATATGTCCTGATGCGTAAAGAATTGACAGAGAATGTACTTTTACCATGACTGTTGCCACCAAACAACTGAAACAAAGGTTTCTTTCTTTTCATAGCAAGACATGAAAAATATCATCTTAATGTGATAATAGTAAATTTATTGAAATAGCAAGTGGAGCATTGTGTGTGGTGTGTGTTTGTGTGTGTATGTGCCTGTGTCTTCTCTGTCTGTCATCTTTGGTAACTGGGTCAGTAATGCTGGACACCTCTTCCTGCTGACACTTGAAAGCTAGTGCCAGCTGCAGTAAGAACAGCACATTTGCATGTGTCAGTGCATCATAATCATTTTAACCCTTTTGCTGTTGTTCGTGTTTGCATTTGGTATTCGCTTATCGCATTGATATACTTCATGTAAGAATAGGATTAAAGTCCCAAATTTCATGCAGCTTAAAATGTAAATATAATGCTTTACGACCTACCTGAGAAAACAAAGGTCGCCTTTTATGACAGTTGACAGACCGTAGTGATGGAAAGCACCATGACTGGTGGGAACAGATGATGTTCAAGTTTTTTCTAAGTGGATAGCACATTAAATGAGTCATTTGGTGTTTGAAAATGTAAAAATGAACTGCAGGTGTACCTGGTGAAATGAGATGCAATACATTAGTAAGCATATGCATATTCAGATAAGATTTAGATCATACACACTGTGATTTGGCAATCACATACACATTTGTTATGTATGTATTCACTTTTTGGTCCTTATGCTCCCTTCATCTCCTTTGCCTGTCTCACACATTTATTGTTCTTGCACACAGTTTTCTCCTTTGGGAGGTATGATGGTGTGACCTTAATGTGCAAATTGTCTGCACTAACATCACCTGACACAAAACATCATGAGACAGTTTGCTGTTATTAACTTGTGTGTATGCGTGTGTTGTGGCACACTTTGCACATATAGTTGATCTCATAAGTCTTCTGGTATATTGCAGCAGTCAAAGCAGAAAAATGGAGAGCAGATGTTTGTGTTTGGCACAGTTTGCCCTGCTTGTGTGTGACATAATTACAAACTCTTTAAGCTAACACAGCAGTGTTAGTGGCAGGAGCAGTTGCTGTCCTGTTGGCGTGCCACTTCAGAGGTGGTATGCAGGTGGTTGGAATCAGTGAACCATCTCTGTGGCTCCGGGGCATTCTTACGTCAACAGATAGGCTAGCTCGTTATCACCCTGCTAGCCCGTGTACCGACAGCAAGCCCAGCAGTGTAAGAGCAAAACAACACCACTTACTTCACTGCTGCTCAGTATCAGACGCAAACTCACTTGCACTGCAGGGGGAAGTAGCAGGTGCAAGTTAAAGAGAGATTCAGATGCTCTGTTATGGTTTTTGAGACTACCTTTAGCATTTTATTTTTTTTAAGTTTTGTTCATCTGCTTACTGTTTCATGTTTTTAGGTTGAACATTAGTTATTGAGTTCGATTAAGCTGTTTGGCGATTAGACTTCAGTGACCCATTGTTGCAGAATGGAATCCCAGTGGTAACAGGAATTAGGATAGGACCCTTAATTTTTTAACTGAAATCTTCCACTCTTTGTACTTTGTGTAGAAATAGGACATTCATGCTCTCCTGATGATAAACCTTTTCTGTTTTGGACACTGAAATACACACTTTCTACTGCTGTCAGTGACAATTCGTTAGCCGCTTGTACACTTAATTGTACACTTACTTTTAAACTTAGGTCCTCCTGCGCCAGAGGGCGCATTGGGCAGCAAGGGATCGCCAACGAGCTCGGTTTGTAGCCACATCTTCAGTCTCGTCCAATGTAACATTGACCGCTTTCAGGTCCTCAGTGAATGACCGTCTCCACGTCTGTTTTGGTCGTCCGCGGCTCCGTGACCCCCGGGCGGGTCTCCACGACATGGCTATCTTTGGTAATCGTTCCGGATGTTGGCAAAGAATGTGACCGGTGAAACGAAATCGTCGCTCCAATACCATGTCCGCTAGGGGTCTTGAGGCGGTGCGCTGAAGGACCGCCTCGTTGGTAACATGATCTCGATACGTAATCTTGAGAATCCATCGGAGGCCGCGCTGATGGAAAACATTCAGTCGTCGGGTGATTGTTGCCGTCGACTTCCATGTTTCACTCGCATAGATAGCCATTGTTACGACTATCGTACTGCACTGACATATACCAGTGTGTACTCCAGGTAGTGCACAATGTGGCAAGACTGTTGGGATTAATAAGGAAACACCACACCCATCAAAGCAAGGCCATCTGTGAGGGTAATCTTGGTAAAACACCTTTTCAGATTTGGACCAGCGTGAGACACTTTGTTTCAATCTAGTATTAATATAATAGATTAGACTAAGAGTTTGTGTATTTCTTGTCATGCTTTTGTTGACATTTTCCTGTATCTGATTTCGTGTTCTTGCAGGTCGAGAAAATCAATTACTACAATTCCAAAGACGGCGTAAGTACAACTTGAGCAATTTGATGTAATGCTAATTCTCCAGTAAAAACCTACAAGCCATCCACATCAAGCAGCCTTGCATTGTTACAATGGGGAAAAACTGATTTGAGTTTTTATTGTAGCCTTTAAGAACTGTAACACTTTAAAATTTATGCAAACAAATCTCTGTTAGTACAGATTTGTGCATGCCGCAAAAGCTATTTTTGTGCTTATGCTAAGATTTGACTCGTGTTTATAAGACAGGGGTTTTTTTTTTGTGGATTAGGGCCAGTTCATGTTTAGGGCCCAACACAAACAAATGAGTGTGCATCATGCATTTAATGCCTCTCCTGGCCTTGGACATCATTTGTCTGCTTTGATAAACATGTTTCGACATCTAATTCCTCTCCACAGCCCCAGTGGGAAAGAACCACACACCCACTGCACACTAATGTCACTCTCTGTTTGACTCTCCCCTTTCTATCTGTTTCTATCTAGATACTGGCATTTATCTATCACTGCATAATATTTAGCATACATTATCCATTACAAGAAGATACTACACGTACTATGCAGTAATTTTGTGTACACACATGTGCACACACAATAAGCCAAAAATGTGTTCCATGTGATTTTAAAACATCAAATTCTGCTATTCTTCTTTATTTTCATGTGTAGCTCAGTGGGATAGAAAGTGAGTCAGATACAGAAGGGAAGAAAGAAGGAAATGAGAAGAAGAGGATCCCATACATTCCCGGGGATTTCAGTTTTGACCCGGACTTCAAACGAGACGTCTCCTACAACACAACTGCCGTCCACATCCCAACGGACATATATGAAGGGTGTAAGTTAAAAAAACACACACACACACTTTCTCTCTCTCTCTTTACCTTTCGTCACAATATGTGCAATCTACAGTACTCAGGATGTGACCTCATCCTTCCAGTGCTGTCTGCACTGTGTAGACAGTTCAACACCAAGGCTAAACTATTCTTGTCTATATATAACCCAAATGCTAACCTCCCAGTGGTCAGCAGTCTGTAGCTCCCACTTTACCCTGGTCACCAGCTGCTCCTTTCCCTCATGTCCGCGATGGCCCCACTGACCTCTCAACAGTTCCACAGAAGGTCTGTAGTGATTGGCCTTTGGCAGGATGCTTTGTATTTGCCTGAAGCTGTTCACAGCTATTGACCGTGTTTATCAGTAATCTTTCAGTATCTTCCTTCAAGGGTCTTAGTTTACTCTAATGTTCACACCATAGAATTATTAAGTGTGCCTATGCAAAAGCACACTTCTTATTATTGCCTAGAGGGAAGGCCCCAAATTTTGTGTTGCGCTGGCCGTTGCACTCTGCTTGTATGTCATTTTTTTGCGTCCATTCTACATGACGAATCATGGCACTATTTTTGCGAAATTTGCAAAAAAATTGCAGTTCTTTCTTCAAAAGTGCACCAACCCAGGCCAATTTGGAGTCCCCAGCACAGAGTTGGAAAACAGAATGGTCGGGTCATTGATCATACTAAATTTAGCTTGCTGTAATTAAATGTAGCAATTTTAGCTATAAACTATTTTAGAGCTATATAACTGAAGTTTGATCTATTAGGGCCTTACAGTGTCAAGTACAAAATGGGCATCTACCGTGTAATTAATGCCAGCATCAAGGTAATCACTTTTGTGTGCATCTGCAAACTACGGTATGTTTAATCTTTGTGATAGGTTAATATAGAGTTTAGAGGTTTGTGTTTATTTATATCAAGGTGTGTTGATTGATATTTCCTTAAAAACATTGACATGATCCTTTGAATGAAATTTCAAAGTAACAACAAAAAGACTACATTAATACAAAATACAGTATTAGACACTGCTGAGTATAATGACTGGACACTGGTGCACACAAATATATAGCTATAAGCATGCCTGTACATACATGTGCATAGAAATACTTACATATAATCTATACTCCATATAGATTATATGCGATGTAGAAACTATAAACTACATTAGGACATTTAGAATTAAGAGGACAGACAACATAAAGGGAAACTTGTCATTTGAGAAACTAACAGTGAATTAAAGGTCATAATTGCCTCACCATAATAATCTCAATGAACTCTGCTATTTCAGTCCAAGCTTTAGAAAAGCTTTTCATAGTCACACTTCATCACTGACTGCTGTTTAACATATCACGTTACAGTAATGTGTCACAACTTAATTACAAACTACATTAAACTACACATGATAGTAACATTTATCAGAACATTTAAATAACTTCTTCTAATCCAGGCATTGGTGCAGATTTAAACATTCATTATCAATTCCAGTAATGATCTTCTCTGTGGGCCTGTGGCTAAATTCGGTGGACTTAGTCACATGACTTTAATGCCCTTATACAGCGAGTCAGTCAACATATTAGACTATAAATGTGCACAGTGACGGGCCTCTGAGGCCTCTGACTGTGCAGACATTTTTGTCATAGCCAAATGGCCAAATGCACTCAGTTATTTTTACAAGCAGCAGTTACGATGATGAAAGGACAGAGAAGGGTAGGGGGCCTGCGTGGTAGGAGGGGATTGTTCTTAGTGTGATTCATTCAAATGTTTTTTGCTTCATTACAGTATTTATGGTCGTCTGACCTTCTATCTATTTCTAGTGGGACCATAAAACCCCAAATTACTTTCATGTTAATGTTAGTGTGACTTGAAAGCTACTCTGCTAACTCTGCTTATAGTATTACATAATCAATGGCCCTTAAACCTGTTGAATTGTGGGCTGGTTCTCAATTGAGATAGAACTGACTCCACACTGTTGTTGGTACTAACACCAGCAAAGAATTGGTGAGGAAAAGTACAAATCTGTGAATGTTAATTTTTGTTTCTAAATTAAAAACCTGACCTAATAGACTGCATTACCAATTACATTTAAGGTAATATTTTCAGCAATTTTCAGTAAAATACAGCTAAAAAAAATAACTTTTACCATTATAGGAGCAGGTGATGGAGGGTGGGGTCTGGGCAGAGTCCCTGTTAGCGCAGTAATAAAGCTGTGCTAGTGCTGTTGCTCTCTCTCTCCAAGGACAGGCTGCCACATTGCTGCCTCTCCTTCTGGGTAGTACTGTCAGAGTTGCTATGGCAATATCTGTGTGTCTTTGGGTGTGCATGTGTGTGTAGGAGGAGACACACACACACACTTAGACACGCCCCGATGTTCTATCTCGTTGTATGGAGGAAGGACTGGTAACTTGATTAGGGGACTTTGTCTAGACAAGGCTGGCGTCCTTGTGGCTTTTACTGATGCTAAAGGAGCGATGCATCATCCGACCCTTTAATTGCAATAGACTTTCTCCACAACCCCTACATCTTTCCATCACTTCCTCTTTTTCTTTTTCCTTTCTCTTTACTTTATGGTTTAGTTCCTTTTTCATGCCTTTGTGTGTACCTTCTCAGCTCTGTTTTTTTCTATGTCTTCCTCTTATTCCCTTCACCCCACCCTCTATCACTCTATCCTCTCTTCCCCATCCCTCGCTCTATTATATTAGGCATATTAATAGTGTGCTGTGAGGAGACAAATGCGCTACTGTCTTTCTCCTCTGCATTAGTCTTACTGATTGGAATCCATTCCACCCACTGCTCCAATGTGGGTGGTCAGACTGGGATTCATTATCATGTTTACGTGTGTGTGTGCATGCTTACCAGAAAAGGCTAGGTTTGTATGTGTGTGTGCCGTAAGGAGAAAGAGAGGAAGAAACACTTTGGGTGTGAGGGCTGTGTGTGTGCATATGTGTGTGTCACATCATATGCACCTACTCTACTGTATATGGATCATGTGTATGCATGTCTCCTCTCTCATTAAGCAGACTGGCATGAATGCGATGAGAAGAGATGAGAAGAGAGCATTGCGGCCTTGGCAGGAGATCCGAGGCTCGTCTGATGCCCGTTTGCATCAACGCTGTGTGGCACCTGTCAGCCCCAGACACACAAACTCTCTGACATGCTGAGATACTGTGACACCGTGTTTGCGTGTGTGTGTGTTATAGTTACAGCCCCTTTGGCAAAGCTCACAGCACATGAACTGATTTTCTTTTCTTTTTGCACTCTTGTGCCACTTGATGCACGTCCTAATTCATTTACGATGCTGGCAGCCAAAATCTGAGGTATCTTCATTTTCATCTCCGTCTCTCTCTGTGTGCGTATCCTTCCTTCATCTTCCTTCTCGTCTCACAGTCATTACATTAGTGCAGCTTTAAATTGTGTCCTTGCGAGAAGTTGGATGCCTTCCCGTGTTTTTTTTTTAATCAGCTGATAGGAGCATACATTTTGGATTCTCCCCCAAATGAGTAGCCAAACCGAGAAAGTTTCTTTCTTTTAATCCCACTTCACCTTTTCTTGAAAACTTCTAAGAAAAAAAGGAGACAGACATTGGTGTGTGTGGGTTTCTTTCTTCACAACCTCAAAATGTTTTTCCCGCAGATTCCATATTTCTTGTATCTGTGGTCCCAGGTCAGGTTATGCTTATACATAAATGTAATGTGTACAGAGAGTAATTTTACTTAGTATTTACTCAAGCGTGTTATCCATCTGGTCCACACACCACCATCTTTTTCAAAACTCATCCACTGGACTCAAAGTGAGACTTATGCATAGTCATTTTCTTTTTTTGTCTCTTTCTTTGATCACGTCATCTGATTGCAATGGCAAGGACAAGATGGAGATAGTCTGGCCAGTTCTTTGATTCAAGCATCACAGCTAAATAGATTAGAATGCAGTAGGTTTATCAACACAATCAGCAGGGTCTTTACAAATCATATGGAGTGGTTGTGATATCGCAGCTCAGAGATGGTACATAAGAGCAGCAAATAACCAGATGTTGTTGTTAAAGTAGGGTTACTTACTGCTAAAGTAAAGCACTGTGACAAAACAGGACAAGAAAAAATCATTGGAAACAGTCATGTGACAAACGTGTGCAGTCCTGTTACAAAGTATGCACAACCTGATTGAAATGTGGTGGGACCTTAAGATAGATGTGCACAAATTAATGTCAGCAAATGTCAGTGTTTAAAAAGAGTGGGACAAAATTCCTCAACATCAATGTGAGAGATGGATGGAAGCCATACAGAAAATGATTGCTTGAAAGTTATTGGTGCTTGAAGGGGTTCTACAAGCTATTAAATCATGGGGTGTTCTTAATTTTTCACAGGACTGAAAGAGCCTTGTGAAAACTTTCTTCTTTACATGCCAAACCAAGAGAATGAAACCAGCTTACTGCATAAATTACAAAAAAACACCAGTAAACCAAAACAGTTAAACTTCCTGCCCACATCAGACTACAGAGTAGGAACACCTCTATTTCTAGTTTGGTTTAACAACTAAGTGTGAGCCTGTGTAGTGTATGGCCCAGCCTGTGGCCGGTAAGACAGACAGGCTACATAAAAGTAAATCAGCAGAATGATGGCAGAGTGGAAAACAAATCGGATTATGGTTTACAAACATTTCTCTTAGTAGTAGAGAGTTCTTAATGACAAGAAGCATAGGAGGAGAAAACTGCTCACATTAGACTAATGGAGCACGACATCCATGCTCCATTTAATTGAGGCAGCAACAGGGTGGAGCCACTGATTAGCAGGATTGGTCATTGTACCTCTCCAATCAGTGAAGTCAGAAAAGTCAGGGCCAGTGTGTGCTTCTTTAATATTAACTGTACATTGTTCAGTTGTTCTGTGTAGTTTCTTCTTCAATATTGTTATATTATCAAGAAAAATACATCCTGGGTTTTGTACCCAGAGTTTTCTGTTTTGAACACAGTTTTGTGTTTGATATTTCCTATTTAACTTTGTAGTTTTCAGTTTAGATATTACGTTTGCTTCGGTTAGGTTGTGTTTTAATTTTGATTTGGTATTCATAGTTTTCTTTGTTAGTTATCCACAAGTTTTTCCTATCCTCCTATGTTCCCCTTGCCTCGTCTGTGTTTCTGTTATGTTTTCCGTGTTTGTCCAGTTTCATCTTTGGTCTGTGTACTTTGGTTCATGTGTTTTAGTCTCAGTCTCAGTGTTAGTTTCCTGTTTTATTTTGACAACCTCTTGTCCTGTGTGCTGTGCTCAGTTTTGCTTCCCCTCTTGCTCGTTAATTGAATCTGTTCACCTGCACCTGTCCCCCAGCTCATGTGTGCATTTAAGTCCTCTATCTCCCTCTGTTCCTTGTCACGTCGTTCTCTTATCCCCTCTAGCTGGGTGAGCCGTCTGTTTGGAGTCTGTCTCTCTTCTGTTTAAGTAATCCTGAGTAGCTGCATTTGTTTATCTGATGACCTGAAAACTCAGCAGCGAAGCTGCTTTCTAGCTTAGGCGTGCTCCCGAATCCTGCATTTCGGGTCCGATCCTGCTTTGCCTCACACAGCGGCGATGCCAGTGATGTGTGAATTGCTGCAAAAGGGATGTGTTTGTGCTTATGTCACAATCAGTTGTGAGTGGCAGGGACTGGAGGGCCCCCTTCTGATATGATGATTGCAGGTTCTCACCACATGAGTCCCCAGTGTAATTACTTTGAAACACATAGGCAGTTTGAGCCACCAGCTAGCTGATGACAGGGAACACCGCAGGGCATCGCTTGGCATTGCACCTTGTCGCTTTCTCCGTTCCTCCTGAAGCCAACACCCTCATCAGTCTATGCCAGAATCCTGCTTGATGTGTTATTGGAGGCATCTACCCACCATGAAGTGAATACTTTCAATTATCTTTTCCATAATCAGTTCCCATAACTTCTCTGGACCAAGAATCATTAATTTTTTTTATCTCCCACTCTCTCACACTTTTTATCTCCCATGTTTGAATTTGAATTGTGTGATTTATGAGGCTGCCATGGTTGTTGTCAAAGCATCCTTTCTGAATTAATTATTATCTGATTGGTCAGTAATTAATTATCTACAACAAGGACTGGTAGTTTTTTCCAGTGTAGCAAAAGTCTGGTGGCATACAAATAAGTCCTATACCAATTTCTGAGCTCAGAGCGCTTTTATTATGCATTTTATAAAGTTTTCACTGGATCAAATTGTATATAATCAAGAGAGCTAAACGGGAGAGAGAAGTTTATATCATAATACAGTTCTTGTGAATGGCAGTGGATGCAAACACACCACAGGATAACATATCTCAGTATCTCCACCTGACTAATAGAGCTTTCCAGAGTTTGCATTTTTGCTGTAATACTTCTCATTTCTTCCTCTGACCCTTTTGACCTCAAACCTTCTATTGACACGTCAGCACTGAGATGGATCTGTTTACTGTTTTCTGTTAGAATTTGTTCCAGTCTATAGCTGAGATTAAAGGACACTGCCCTGCAGTACCACAGTGTTGTTGCTAAGGGCTTGTCAGTGGTGCCTAATCTGCCCATGTGGGTTGTGTGAGCTCAACTGTTTGTGATATACTGTGTGTCTGCATCCATAGGATGCAGTGAATTGAATGAAATAATCAAGATGCTCTTTCCCTGTTATTTCAGCGTACAGCATGAGCAGCGTGAGGGCATAACAGTGCGTCTTATCCTGAGACTTCTTGTTAGTCATAGTGGAGAAACCAGCAGGAGTAATCCATTAAGGGCCACTTATCACTGGGACACAGACATTTCACTATAGTACCAAAGTGCCCCAAACTCCCTCTTTGTGGTACAAAGAATTACAGGGCTGGGTAAAACAGGCTTTTGTGAGGAAGGCAAGGATTTCTAGATTTTTTTTATACACATATAAATATATGTAATTGGAAAGTGGCTCATAGACTGCCAGCAACTGCAGGCAGGTTGAAGAGAGTCAAATAGAGCACCTCATATAAGATTTGCTATAAGATCCTCCGAGTTTGTCTTTGCCTGCTTCAACTGACATTATTATGTGTCTTTATGTGAGTTTGTGTATGTCCTGATTTGACTCCATAAAAGCTGAAAATGCTCATTTAGTTTAGAATTAAGTTTCAGAGTTACAGGTACATCACTCTAACTTTTCTTACATTTTAGCAGACAGCCTGGTGTCAACTGTTAACACGACTGCCTCAGCAAAGCCTTTATCTCCTGGCTGCCCCCTCTTTTATGCTGATGTTTTTTTCCTCTTTTAATTCAGTTGCTCTTAGAACAATCTCACTTTGTTGGAGGTATCTGCATAGACCACACAAGTATGAGTCATTTCAACAAGTAGCCCACGCTTCCAGGAAGACTGTGATTTTTTTGTATCTAAAAACATTGTCTGGGATTTAAGCCAGCATGAGCTTCTGTAGACCAACAGGTAAACAAAACAATGCATGTCCAGTCAGTGAGTACCTGGAAGATTTTTTTTTATTCCAGAAATACCAAATTGAATCATACTTTCCTTTTTTTTAACCTTCATGACTCTCCTGTCTTTGTTTACCTCTTTTTTGCTCCTCTGCTATAAAAAATGTTTTTAGAGCAAAAAACTAAAATATAAATCTCACTGAAGAAGCCAGACATCACTTTGAATATCAGTGAGGAAGCTTCCTCTTTGTCATCAGTGTCAGTAGACTAATACTGCCAAATGCAAGTGTGTTTGTGTGTGTGTGTATATCTGACTTTCAAGTGAGGTTTTTTTTTTCCAGAATTGCTTTTTTTGGGAGTAAATGCTTTCTGAAACGTCTTGACATTTTGTGCTTGTGTGATTTTTATGATTTTATACTTTTGCACAAGTATGACTCATTTCATCTTTATTTCTGTGTGTGCATGTGTTTGTCCATGTGTGTGTGTTTTTCAGCTACCATCATTCTAAATGAGTTAAACTGGACAGAAGCCTTGGAGGATGTTTTCCGGAAGAACAAAGAGGAAGATCCCTCTCTCCTCTGGCAAGTATTTGGCTCTGCCACAGGACTGGCTCGTTACTTCCCAGGTAAGCAGCCCAGCTTGCAATGGGGCTTAGACCTGCAACTATGTGACTATTTGGTGGTGAGTCAAGGGAACACAAAATTTCCACTAAAGGGAAATCATCTTACAGTCAAATGCATGCAAACCTGGCACAAATCGGGATGGGAAATAGGCAAAGTAATCATTAAATAATTGTTGTAAAACATATGCACTTGCAAGTGTTTCTTCTCTTTTTTAATACTTTACATAGGAAATTCCTGGTTCCTGTAAAAATAAATGGTGGCATCTTAAATGTCAAATTAACAGTTGCAAACAATAGTTGCAAAAAATGTATAAAGGTACAACTTTTTATGTCTTTATTTTATGTACACTGGGCATTTATATACAATACTTGAGTATAGAAAGTGTTGTTGTCGCCATTTCTCCTGAAACTACTAGAAGTCATGGGTTACAATTAATGCCCCTTCCTGTAAATAAGGGGAACACAAAGGTTGTTTAGTTTTGACAGAGACTGCTGTAACAGATCGGTGTGCTATCTCAACAGAGATCTTACAGGACGAATTAGGCATTTGCATAAGACCGTGGTTTTAATCAGTAGGAAACAGGACAAATTATCCACTAATGGCAGACAGGACTGATGCTTTTCTCAGTTGAAGTAGACATCATGCTGAGATCACACCACAAACACAACCTGCAATACTGAAAGAAGTGATAAAAAAAACTCAAGGGTAACAGCTTTTGAAATCTCTACAACTTGCTAAAATGTTTGTTCATGCCTCCACTGTAAGAAAAACAACAAAAAGGTATTAATAGAAAAACAACATGAATAAAACCACTGCTAACCAAACAGAAAAATTGCAATATATCTTAATTTTTCAAATTACATGTAGTTTAGTAATAATTGTGACTTCAATTAATATCAGTCCATATTCTCAATTCAGAAATTCTGGTAATGTTAGTAAGTTCACAGTTTTTTTAAAAGCACAGATTGATTTTGAATCATTCAAATCCTCTTTTGTGGTCTAAGGAAGAGTTTATCATTAGGGAATCCATAGCAAAAGACAGAGTCGCACAAGGACCAAGCACCAGGAGCATAAAACATACCAATATTATAAGACTTTGCTGTTTTATCACAGTGAGACTCCTCTGGCAATGTCACAGTGACAAGACTTGAGGAAGTCTTACATTTTCAATTGTGTACAATTATAAAAAGAAGATACACTGTAAAGACAAAAGTAATGGGCAACACCTTTTGATTGTTGAATTTAGGTGTTTCCACCCTAACCCTTTACATTCACCCATCAACATTATTAAATTATCCAGGTACATCCATGACCACAGGTGCTCTGCTTTCTCAGTAAATGCATTTTCAAATCTACTCTGACATTACCATCAGCCCAAAAACTGTGCACCACAAGCTTAATGGCATGAGTGTCCATAGGCGTCAGGTTCTGCAGGTGTAATGTGACTCAGTGCTTTTGTCCATATAGTGTATATATGTTTTAGTACTCAGTTTTACAGGTTTTGCTAAAGCAGTTTTGAAGTTTTTAAGAGTGACAGACAAGTTGTCTGCTAAAGGCTCTGAAGACATGTGTTTTAAAGTGTGCCCCTTGAGGCAAAGTTTAAAATGGAATGTAATTTTATAGGTAAGAAAGTCCTATTAAGCGAAAGTGTCTGTTATCGGTGTAAATTTACTTTTATAAGGTCTAAACCTAAATAACCATGTGTTTTCCTTTTGCCAAAAATTCAGCATCCCCATGGATGGACCTAAGCAAATCACAGAATAAGATTGACCTCTACGATGTGCGCAGACGACCATGGTAGGTGCATCTACTCAGTGTGGTGAGGTTTTTGTGCCTTACTGTCATCATCTTGAGCGTCCACATTTATCCGGTGTTTTTGAGCAATTGTCATGTGAAACATTTATTATAATAACTGTATTTGCATGTTTCATTACACGGTTTCTCATAAGAGCATCTGCATGCACGCATAGTTTAAAACAATCACATTCACATCTGTTGCCAAAAGCAAAACTAATTTAAACAAACACATCAGAGGACTATGATGATTAAGCCACAGCAGATCAAAGGGTAGCAATACAAAAGCTTAATTAGTTGCCTGAAAATTATTAAAATCTGGCTGGAAGCCACCAGTACACTTTTAAACATGTTATTAAATTTCATTAGCTTCAGACAGCCTGTTAGCATCTGAGCACTCTAACAAAGACAACCAACTGTTTGCTTATTAAAGAAATGAGAGCAGACATGTAATTAACTATTACAAAGTTCAGATTGATTTGAAATGCAAAGCAATTGATGTAAGTTAGTAAGTTTTTGCTTTCTTGCTCACAAAAGGTGAATGCGAGAAGATTACAAATGTACAGCCTCAAAACTAATATGTGCCTCTGTCTTTGTGCTTTGCATTTTAAAAATAGCCTTTCTGCATTACAGTTACTGACTGTTCCTTTGTGCATGTGTGTTTTTCCACTTCTTTGTGCACATATATATCTGTATGTGCTTAGTAGCCACAACCTATGTATGTGTGTCTGCTATTACTCACCAGGTACATCCAGGGGGCGGCCTCACCCAAGGACATGCTGATCCTGGTGGATGCGTGAGTGACGACCTTATGATTCATCCATTACAGTCAGATTTTATTTTCTTTGGTGTGCCAGAAGGCCCTGATGCTAACCCTCTGACTGGCCTCATCCCGCTGGGCGCTGCTGCGATGTACTCGCATGTGACAATGACAAAGAAAGAGCAGCCAGTGAACTGAGCAACCTCGATGTTCACAGTCCAGTTATTTTCTCCTGAGATTTATGCATTAAAGTTTCCATATTACAGAACTACATAGGATTTTCCAGGAACACACAGGTTCTGTTTTTGATTTCCCAATTCAAGCTAATCCTCTATTGCGTAACTTTAAAAAATATATATATTATTGTTATTGTTGTTATTATTTTTTTCGGTATGATTATCGATTCTCCATTTTCATTACCTTAAAACAAATGCATAGCACTATCAAGATCGTGTAATTGTGGAACTGCTTCTGGTGCGAAAGTGATATTATCCACTCAGGTGAATGTTCATTATTAGAGACGGTCATAATCCTGCTCTAGGGCTAAATAACTGCACAATATGATGAATGAAGAACTGAACTAAATTTGTACACTTGCAACTCTTAACACAGCTCTGGTAATTGGCACATATAAGATTAATGAGGCTCATTAAAAGCTGTCATCAATATGCTTTATTGAAAACCACATTAAATGAACTCCACCTTGATTTTTCCAGTTCTGTCCTCCTTTAGTCTGTTGCTTAGAAGAAGCAGTTTTATTATTTGCTTATACATTTTTATAGGCTCCATTTTTGTTTTGGGAAGAGATGTTGGACATTGCTGACACAGATATTTTGTTATTCATTTTATTCTAATGTTCACAGCAATTAAAAACGTAAACAAAGTGTAAGTTATTTAAGTTCTGTTGACTTACACAGTGGGAAAATTATTAATTGTGATGTAGTTATGACTCAAAGATTTCAAATGCACTTTATTTAATGTCACACAAACATAAAGTCACATTGTTTGATATCTCTGCTTAGTGCTCATACATAGATTTTACCTGACAGGTGTTAGTAAAGTTGAAAAAATGTGATCAGGTTTGTCATCAAAGATATTCATATTTGTGAAACCTTGTGACTTCTCAGCTGCCTGGTGCACGTAAGATTATTGTGAAAGGAATAGAGGTTCATTAAAAGAGTCTTTCAACATGAAGTTATGTTAAAAGAACATTTTACTGCCCCTTTAACAAAATAGAAGATGAATTTCTAATACTTGATTACTCTGATAGATATCGTAACTAAGACAAAGTTTGTTTCTGTTTTTGATCTTCAGGAGCGGCAGCGTGTCGGGGCTCACGCTCAAACTCATCAAAATATCCGTCAGCAAGATGCTGGAGACCCTCTCGGATGATGACTTTGTGAACGTGGTTTCTGTGAGTACTCACACAGCTAATGCTTTGATCTCATCATCTGTCTGTTCAGAATGAATGAATGAATGAATTTCCAGGCACGCGCAGTGATGAATCTTAATGCGGACTTCTTGTTAATGCGGTGGCTTGGCTGTTTAAGCAGCCTTGGCCTGGTTTGAGTCATTGGTCTAAACATGGCAGCGACCTTTCTAGTAATTTCATGGACGACACATGGATAGATCTTCATTGTGGCTGCATTCGTGCGTGGATGCATGCATGCTTGTAAGCTCATTTATCTGACTGATTGTGTGTATACATACACATACGGTGTGTGTATGTGTGTATATTTATTTAGTATTTTATATGTGAGAACACAAAACACTGCAAAAGGCCACAGGATAAGTTTGATGAATCAAAGTGTGCTTTTTTTCTTTTCTTTTTTATTTCACTTTGAATCAGAGGCATGTAGTGGAAATTTCCCGACTGCCCAATTGAAATTCGGTAGGACTCTCAGGCATCAAAGCTTTACTGCCATGGGGATAGGGGAAATATTCATCCATCATCATTTAGAGCTCCATCGCCTGGTCAGTTAAGGCTTTTCTTCCTTCTACAGATATTACTTGTGGAAAGAAAAATAACACAGTCGAAAAGGGTTATACTAGTAATGTCCCCCAGCTGAAAGAATTTGAGTAGTCCCAGAGAGCTATTGGAGACAATTATATTAGCTGTGATAAGGGCTTAAATGCAAACACCCTAACTTCATTTGGACTCTTTGTGGCAGGGCTGCTTAAAGGCAACCCTCAAACTCAGTTTTTGTCTGTCCCTTGGTGTATGTAGTGAGCTAATATTTTTTGTGATGTAGAGGAATGCGCTCTAGAGACATCTCTCTGTAGATCTTTTTGTGTGAAGGAGAAAATATCCAAAATCAAATCCAAAAAAAGTAACAAGAAAATTGCAAAAGATTGTTTCAGCCTCAAATGTGCCAGAAAGCATTTGAGCCATGTTTTTCTCAAGCATCGGTCTTTCACATGAACAGTGGAACTCTATTAGTCTGTTGTTGTATAAATGGCATAAATCCAAATGCAGAATTATAAAGTAAGTATATAAGTTGTGAAGTCTCAGACTGTCTCAGTATCTGAGCCTGGCTTATTATAAACTGCTCCTTCTGTAACAGTTTGTTATTCAGATAGAAGTGATTACTGTAAGTGTCAAAGGTGGGACCTACCTGTGCTGTTTATGATGATGATTCATTAAAGATAACAGAGCTTGACCAGAGAATTTCTTTATTTAACTCTGAGTGATCGATAACCTATTTCTATGCCTGTGTGGGGACAGCTAAAACACAGCTTGTGTTTAGCTTTGGCAAGATTTTGTCCTGATAGGGCCCGGATAGCTTTCAGCTGGACTAAGCAAACCAGAGACTGGATGTAATGTAAGCTTCTTCCTTACAAGTCCATGCATTAAGAGGTACGCAGGTACTTAGTTTCACATCACATACTTAAGTTTGTATGTGTTCTGTGTTCAGCGTGGACATAAATCACCCGGGTTTATAAGAGTAGCATTTATACTACTAGCATTTATCCCTGGTTGCCTGGGATCAAACATCTCTGCTGCAGTCGAATGAATTGCTCCACTTGCTTAGGCACAGAAGTCTTCTGGTCCTGTCTAAAATCGCCTTTATCCTTATTGTTATCTTTGCCCTTCCTTCACATTCTTCTAACAGTAGGAAATACCCATTATGTTTCAGTTTTCTTTCCATATTAAACATTAATTACATTTTCTTCCACTTCCTCTAATAAAGCAGCGGTTTCAGCTGAACGTTTGGTTTGGGGCTGTCATATCAGCTAAGTAGAAAGGCCCTTGAAGTTAATGAAATAAGGCTCAAGTGTAATAGGTATATTGATCAAATCCAGCTAAGTTTGTAGACTGTAGACTGCATTTTGAAGCTAAAATAGTTTGTTTTATGAACTTTTTGTCCAGATCCAGTGCGATTATTTGCCTAACAATGCTCTACTTGTTTGTTTGTGTGTGTGTGTGTGTGTCTGTGTGTCTGTGTGTGTGTTTTAGGGACCATCACTTTAAATGACCTTTTTAAAACTGATTATGAAAAATATTTTTTATGATAAATTTGATATGTGCAAGTCTAATTGATGCTTTAAGTTGGCTTTCCCAGAATGTTGCCATGGCGACCAAGGGTGTTGCCTCACTCTCACATCACACACCTTTCTGACCAAATTCTATATGCCTGACTGCTAGTTGCCATCTAACCCTTTATAATGGAACATGTATGCCTTATACTTGGACTCCCTTATTTCATATAGTTCCTAATTTTCTAGTAGATTAACGGAAAGCTTCCTTGAAGGGAGAAAGTTTTTTTTTTTAACTAATTGGAAGGAAAGTGGAACCAAACCAGCAAACCAAAGGCTTCTCAGTTATTTTAGAGTTGAAAATCACTGTGAATTCAATAAGTAACAATCTTAAAATGCATCCATCCATCTGTTTGGTATGCTGTATGTGCTTTATCTGTCAGATAGTCACTAGTTTAACATTGTCTTTATTCTGTATATATTTGATTTGTTGTTTCTACTTAATGCCATGTAAAAAGGAGAGTTTACACAGGAGTCTTGTGACAAACTAGATATACCCTTACTGCTTCCTTAGGTATTAAGAGGTTAAGTAGCAGCCATGAGCCACTAATCAAATGCTCTTGAATAATTGATCTGCAAGTGTAACCACCTCAATAAAAGCAGATCTTTCAGCAAGTTTGCTGGTCTGGACCAATCTAAGCTCTGGCAGCACAGCTTAGGTTTGCAAAGTTCCATCTTAACAACCCACAAGTCATCTGAAACAATGTCTTTTGGACAAATAAGAATTAAGTGGAGCTGTTTGGCTATAGTGTATGGCAAAAAACAAACAAGCATGGTGATGGAGGGGTGATGATTTGGGATTGGTTTGCAGCCACAGGACTTGGACATCTTAACGTCTAGGACTCAACCATGACCTCCTCTGTATACCAAAGTATTCAAAGCTGGATCATGCAACAGGATAATAATCCTTACCACAGCAGCACAACAAAATTATGAATCAAGTCAATATGAGTCAAGCTGTTCCAATGCCCCAGTCAAAGCCCAGACCTCAACCTGACTGAAATGCTGTGGTGGGGCCTTAGAAGAGCTGTACATAACCTAATGCCATCAAACCTCTGTGAAGTGAAACAAGATTGTAAAAAAGTTCAGATTTTCTAATGTTCAATTACAAGTTTATTTCTTTATTTTCAAGGTATAAAGGCTGGTGGCTTTTTATTGCTGTTTCTATATTTTCAGATCTTTATTATTAGTTAGATGAAGGAAGTGTGTACATGTGCATGTGTGTAGGCATGTGTCTTTGAGGATGAATGTCTTGGCAGCATATGCCCTGAAACTTCTGCCAACATGTTGAATATTTGGAAACAGATACTGCAAGCTGCGAGCCTTGAGTGTTCTAAAAGCATAACAGAATTTGTCATTTGCCTGGTTTTTGTTCCGTTTTGTCTCAGATTGAAATGTTTCTAAGTAAATAGCCTAATATTATTTTGTAAATGCTGTGCCTAGAATAGTCAGGGTACTTTACCTCTGTTATACTTAATGGTGTTCTGACAACTTTCAGTTCGATTCAGTTTTATTTATACAAAACTAAATCACAACAACAGCCTCCTCAGGCACTTTATATTGTAAGGTAGACCCTATAATAATACAACAGAGAAAACGTCAACAATCATACGACCATCATATGAAGGAAAACTCCTTTTTAACTGGAAGAAACCTCCAGCAGAACCAGGCTCAGGGAGGGGTGGCCATCTGCCTTATTTCTGTAGTTTGTTCAGAGTTTATGTGGCATTTCTATTATTTCCATGTTGTTCAAGCCTGTTTTCAGCTAGAAAGAGAATCCTTAACTACAGTGGTGAGAAAAAGTGTTTGCCCCCTTGCTGATTTCCTGTTTTTTTTTTTTGTATGTTTGTCAATCTTAAATGTTTCAGATCATCAAACAAATTTAAATATTAGACAAAGATAGCATAAGTAAACACAAAGTGCCGTTTCTTAATTTATTATTAAGGGTGAAGAAAATCCAAACCTACATGGCCCTGTGTGAAAAAGTGATTGCCCCCTAAACCTAATAACTGGTTGGACAACCCTTAGCAGCAACGACTGCAATCAAGCATTTGCAATGACTAGGGATGGGTATCGTTTAGGTTTTATGCGATACCAGTACCAAACCGGTACTTTTGAAACAGTGCCGGTGCTTAAACGGTGCTCGAACCGGTGCTCGAACCGGTGCTTAAAGAACGGAGAACACACACTTTGTCCATAAACCTTTCATGTTTAGCTGTTTTTTTGTAAAAAGATAACAATGTTAGCCTTTTCTTCAGCTATAGGGCATATATGGTATCACTCTTGGCTGGAAGCACTGCTTAAACAATGGAAAAAAACACAAACTTTGTCCAAAAACCTCTCATGTTTAGCTGTTTCCCTCTTTTTCTTTGGTCATTTTAGCCTTTTTGGCCAGGGTGAAGGGAGTACCTGCCATCAAACAAGAAGACAGCCGCATGTAACTACCCCGGTGTTTGCTAGTTCACCTTACATGCATTAATTTAATAACGTGGTTAGCCTACTCAACGTAAATTACACACGAACAACATTAAGCCACTCACCCAGAGAAGAACGGCTGCTGCTGCCATCGTCATCCATCATCATTTCTGCTACACTGGCAGGGCTAGGGGCCAGGACTCTCCTCTTCGGGTTCTTGGGGGATGTTGCTAACTCCGGGTCCGATAACAGGCAACCCACCCACAGTAGATGTGCTCGGTGTGAGGTCTCGCAGCAAGCTATCAAATACGGTGCATTTCTCGGCTTTTAACAAAATGCTATACGTCGCTAGGTGTTTCATCAGATTCGAGGAGTTACCTCCTTTACAAAGTATCACAGTATCAGCTTAAAGTACTTGTTGCAGGCTGTTGAGTTTGCATATTTTGCTGTGAAGT
The DNA here is from genome assembly GCF_036321145.2 of Pelmatolapia mariae. Classification (NCBI taxonomy): domain Eukaryota; kingdom Metazoa; phylum Chordata; class Actinopteri; order Cichliformes; family Cichlidae; genus Pelmatolapia; species Pelmatolapia mariae. The sequence continues at coordinate 13,011,481 of NC_086242.1, forward strand.
ACAGCCAGACTTTTGACCGCTTCGCCTTGGGCATTTTTAATCTGTAGCTCTGCTCTAAAAGAACGTACGTACCTGGGCCCGCCTACTACCCTTGCAAAGATAAAATGATTGGCTAGAATCCAAAGTGTATGACATCTCAGGGGAAAAAAGGCACCGAAATAAAGCACCGAAATAAAGCACCGAAATGTGCGCTGCTTTTCGGTCTGGTTACTACCGTTTATGTCAGAACCGGTGCCATAATGGCACCGGATACCGGTACCCATCCCTAGCAATGACTGGCAATAAGTCTTTTACAGCGCTGGTAAGGAATTTTGTCCCACTCATCACTGCCACATTAGTAGACAGCAGTAGTTTTGGTACACAGCAGAATTCATGGTTCCAATGACAACAGCAAGTCTTCCAAGTGCTGAGGCAAAATGACCCCAAACCATCACACTACCACAACCATATTTTACTGTTGTTATGAAGTTCCTTTTCTGAAATGCTGTTAGTTTTATGCCAGATATAACGGGACTCAGACCTTACTAAAAGTTCAACTTTTGTCTCGTTAGTCCACAGAATATTTTTCCAGATGTCTTGGGAACCTTTAAGATGTTTTTTGGCAAATGTGAGACGAGCCTATGCTCTTTTGGTCAGCAATGGTTTTCACTATTTTTGGCCAGTCTCTTTCTTATTTTTGGATTATGAACTCTGACCTTAACTGAGACATGTGAAACCTGCAGCTCGTTAATGTTGTTCTGAGTTGTTTTGTGACCTCCTGGATGAGTCATCGATGTGCTTTTGGAGTAATTTTGGTAGGCCGACCAATCCTGGGAAGGTTCACCACTGTTCCAAGTTGTCTCCATTTGTGTATAATGGCTGTCAGCGTGGTTTACTGCCTTAGAAATTTGTAACCCTTTGCAACCCTTTCCAGACTGACAGATGTCAGTGACTTTGTTTCTCAGGCGTTTCTTTAGATCATTGCAGGATTTGTTGCTTTTTGAGCCTGCTTCACTTTTTCAGACAGGTTCTATTTAAGTGATTTCTTGATTGTTTAGTGAAACTGAACTCAGCTTTCCAAAAAAATGTGGTTAATCACAGCTAATTCATGATTTAACAAGAGGGCCAATTACTTTTTCACAGAGGACAAGGTAGGTTTGGAGAACCTTTCTTCCTAATCAATGAAATCATCATTTAAAAGCTGCATTTTATATTATATTACTCGGGTTATCTCTGTCTAATATTAAAATTTGTTTGATGATCTGAAACATATGCAAAACACTAGGTGATCAGGAAGGGGACAAACACTTTTTCATACTATTCTACTTATAGATTTCCATAAAAGTGCTGAAATGACAGAAAAAGCAGAATTTATTTTGCACCTTCTTTGTATTTGCGCAAGTTTCAGTGTTTGTTTTTTGTGCCAGTGTTGAACTTGATCATGATTGGAGGGGTGCACTCAAGTCCAAAACAGATGTTTGGCATTAATGAGCCATGTACCAAAGTCTGTGCTCTGTGTATGTGTGATTATATATGTGCGTGTGCACGTGGCGGGTAGGTGTGTGCATTAATTGACTGAGTTCCATCTGTTCCTCCACATTAACTATTCACCAATATTAACATGAAGATACTTCACATGTGAATCTGTGTAAATGTAATTTAACCATATAAAGTGATTTCTGCTTCAAGCAAATAATTCTTTCATAATAAAGCTTTTGTTGTTGTTTTGTTTTTACCTCCTTATGCCACTCTTTTCATGCCCTTACCTGCTCTCCTTCCAATTCTTCTTTTCCTATAGCTCCCTTCGGTCAGTCCAGATTTGATTAAAACTGATTTCATTTCACATAAGTGACATATGTCAGTAATCACTGTATATTGTTTCAAATGGAATCGCTTTAATCTTTTTATCCTGAATGTTGAAGTGTCTTTACATGGTTCTGCAATGAAGGGGGGGGGGGGAGCCACATATTTAATAGAAAATATGTGTAAGTGTCTTCCCTGCACTTCCCGTCATCCCTCCTTACCTTTTCCCTCCAGTTCCAAAATGTCGCCAAGAATGTGTCGTGCTTTGGGAACCTTGTGCAGGCTAATGTAAGGAACAAGAAGATACTGAAAAACGCTGTGGAGAACATCACTGCGAATCTCAGCACCAATTACACAGCTGGCTTTGAGACGGCCTTTGAACAGCTTAAACAGGTAACGTGTGTCTAGGGCAGGGGTAGGCAACTCCAGGCCTCGAGGGCCGGTGCCCTGCAGGTTTTAGATATCACCTTGGGTCAACACACCTGAATCAAATGATTAGTTCATTACCAGGCCTCTGGAGAACTTCAAGACATGTTGAGGAGGTCATTTAGCAATTTGAATCAGCTGTGTTGGATCAAGGACACAGCTTAAACCTGCAGGACACTGGCACTCAAGGCCTGGAGTTGGACACCCCTGGTCTAGGGTTATACTTGGTTGATGCATTGAGCTTTTTGTGTTAAATTGCGTTATACACTATTGTTCCTTAAACAGTGCTCAATAATAATTGCAAGAATAATGACAGCAAACACTGTAGGACACACTAGCAACTCAATCCCAGTGGGCTTCTCCTGAATACTGGGCATGTGTCGACCTCCTCTGGTTGTTTCAGATATTGCAGGTTTGATTTTATTAGTATCAGAGCTGCCGTTTAATTCCTCTTCATCTTTTTTAACAGTAGCAGCAAGTCGAATTTTTTTTTTTTCTTTTGGCTGTTTTTATTTATCCTTGGTTAAATAGTGGTTAGTTTTATTTCCATCTCCTTGTTTCCGTTAGATGAATTACTCAAGGGCCAACTGTAACAAGATTATTATGCTTTTCACTGATGGCGGAGAGGATAGAGCAGAGAAGATCTTTCAACTTGAAAACCCACAAAAAAATGTAAGCCTGTAAACACTCTTTTACAATGTTCAGAGTGAAATGCCAGAATGAGCCTTTTAGCATATTTGATTTGATTGCTTCGTCTTTTCCTCGTAGGTGCGTGTCTTTACATTTTCAGTAGGTAAACACAACTACGACAAGGCGCCGATACAGTCGATGGCCTGCAACAATAAAGGTACATTACAGGGTCCATTGGAGGTTTAGAGAGCTTGTGACACGTTTGTTTCATTCACCTGACTTTTCCTCTGTAGTATAAAATATATTCTATAGGTACCATTGTGACACCTTTGTAAATAACATATTTTTATTGTAACAACAAGGTTTTAAATGCATACTCTCACTGCCCCCTTTATTAGCTACACCTGTTTAACACAAAAATCTAATCAGCAAATCACATGGCAGGAAAATCAGCATACTTGACATACCTATCTACCAATCTCTACATTCATAATCTGATGAATGAGCTGGAGAACAACTCTGGGTTATTTTCTTGCCCAAGGATATTTGGTATGCAGCATGGAGCAGCCAGGAATTTAACCACCAACCTTCTGATCAGCCTGGTATGTGAGTGACTGAAGGTTCCATGATGATGATCACAGGAAGAAGGCAGGCAGAGGGACACAACTGTTCACACAAATACAGAGCAGAAGAAATTTCTTACCTATGGCAGCCATCTCTGCGGTTTACAGAGAACGATCTGAAAAAGAGAAAATATTCAGAGAGCAGCAGTTCTGTGGTTTAAAAACACAGAACTGATGTGATAGTTCACATGGGACGAACAAAATATGACAATAGAAGACTTTAAAAATGCTGCCGTGTTTTATCAGTCTCAGTTTGTGCTGCACTATTCAAATGATAGAGTCAGAATTTAATCAAAGTAACATATAAGCATGGATCCACCTTAACTTCTATCAGCATACAGTCTGCTAATGGTGTGGGGGATCATTTCTTGGCACACTTTGGGCCCCTTAGTATCAGCTGATCATTGTTTAAATGTCATAACTTACCTGAATATTGATGTTGATCATATCAACTACTAGTAACTAGTGTATCCATCTTCTGATGGGCACTTCCAGCAGCTCATATAATCTCAAACTGGTTTCTTGAACACAACAGTGAGCTCAGATGGCCTCCAGAATCACCACAGATCATTTCAATAAAAGGACTTTTGGGATTGGGAAGGTGGAATGGATGAGTCACATCATGGTTTTGCAGCTGACAAATCTGCAGCATCTGTGCGATGCTATCATGTCAGTCTGCCGTAAAACATTTTCCAGTTCCTTCTTCAATCAATGCCACAAACATTTAAGGCAGTTATGAAGGAAAAGTCCAACCCAGTACTAGTCAGTGAGGCTAATTTTAGGTAATTGCGACCAGGTGGAGACTAGATGATAAAGTGGTAAATTTTAGCGTTTACACAGCATCTGGAGTGAGGATGATTATTAACATGTTTTTTTGCTGTTCAATATCAATATGTTTTTCTTTTCTTGGGGGGGGGGGTTGTTTGTTTTTTGTTTATAAAATGTATATAATATTTTTCTTCCTTAGGTTATTACTATGAGATCCCATCTATAGGTGCCATTCGGCTAAATACTCAGGTAAATACACATTCAGTCACGCTCATGCTGTATTTCTGCACTGTCTTTCATGTCAAAGTCCCACCTCGCTTACTTAACCACTTGTGTGCTGTGCCCTCTTGTGGTAGAATGCCTCATGTGCAGGTTCAAAAGTAATATTCTTCCCTTCATCCTCTTGGCAGGAGTACCTGGATGTTCTGGGCAGGCCTATGGTTAAAGCTAAACAAAAGGCCAAGCAGGTTCAGTGGACTAACGTCTACCTGGATGCTTTGGTATGTTAAGTGTTGTAACCAAAATGCATTGCATTACATTGAAAGAGTGCGGAAGCAGAGACTCTGTGCTTGTGTAGAGCTCTGGAATTAGAAGAAATCTGTTTTATGTCTTCTGAAGAATTTCAGATAAGTACGTTTTGTTTAGTTATACTAAACATGGTGGTGTCATCCTGCTCAGCTGAACTCTGCTGAAGTAGTGTTTGCGAAACATTATTTGATAAAAAAGAAAATATAATAAAATAAAGAAGATCATGGTCGTTAAGTCATTAAGATTTACTTCCCAGCTAAAATTCAGATAAGAATACTGATAAAGTGAGCCAACTGGTTTGGATACTGTCAGTGTTTGGAGCAGTATTGACCTCATGTCAGCACTGGAAATATCTGTCTTTTTTTACTGGAGACATCCTGGATTTTATCTGAAATCTAGTCATTAAAGCAGTATAAAAAAAAAGGGATCATATAAAATGCATACAAAATTGACATACAAGATACAAAATTGCACAAAAACAGAAAATGACGTGCTGTAACTTACAAAGGCATTGACATCATATGCTAAGACTGCGTTAGACACCACTAAGCATTAATCTTCTGAGAGCATTTGTTTCTGTCTCTCATATTGTGTCTGATTTTTGTGTAGGTGTAAATACAATTCCAAATTACCTTAATCTAAAATCAAATGAGCTGGGTTTCATTTGAACACCTGACACAACAGTCAATGTGGTTGTAAAGGTAGGCCCCCAGACATACTGCAAACATTGGTGAGATTGGTGAGACAGGCCATTTAGCATGATTAAAATCTACCTTGACCTACTCCTTTAATCAAAAGGGGTCACCACAGTGGGTACCTCCACATGTTTGATTTGACAGATTTTAGTTTTTATGCCGACTGCTTTTCCTGTTTACTTCTTAGGCTTATGTGTTAACCACTAGCACCAATATATTTCCTGTATGTAAAGCATATCATGGTGTGAACCTGAGATTAGAATTATGAGATTGCTTTTGTTTACACCTGGGAGTGACTTGTGTTTAAACTGTGCCTGTTTAACCTTGCAGGAGCTTGGCCTGGTGATCACTGGAACGCTGCCTGTCTTCAACAAAACCGGCACAGGCTCAAAGGTATCCAGAACCACTGTTGGACTCTTATGTTACCATTTTTTAAAAATCACTTAAATCATTCTCGCCTGCTTTTGTTTTGTGCCTTAACTAACTTATTCATTCTGTGTTCTTTTACATCCTTCTTTGTTGCATTTGACTCACAAAATAAATGTACTGTATGCCTGACACTTTGACCCCATGAGAGGATTTAAGTCTGTGGTTTTGGGATACTCCATAAAGTTTACCAGACCAAAAAGTAAACATACAATTACAGTCTCATCCTTTACTTTTATCCTCTGCTCTCTTGTGGCTCTAACTTACATCCTCTGTTGATGCGGTGGTCCCCCGAAGCTCGCCACAAGAAGAGAATCTAGCATGTCGTAAAGCAGAAATCAAAATGAGATCAAAACTGCAGATCAGAGTGAGAAATGATCCGGTAGCTAAGTGCTTCAAGATGAGGTCACATGTCTACCTCGAAGGACTCGGGCTTACCTCCACTGTGACTGAAAACAAGCCTGGAAATGCCTTGTCAGTGACTCATTGCAACACGTGACACTATTGGGAATTAAACTGTCCAGATTTCTGTTGCACCCCATTTCCTTGAAATCGTTCAGAATGCACAAAGGGACTTGACTCATCCAAAAAGAGCAGCAGGATTTAAAGTAGGAGTTCTTGCAGTAATTTTTTTTAACTTTCTCATCCCTTTCTGTTCTTTCTTATGGCTTTCTCTTAGAAACCTCAAAATCAGCTTATCTTGGGGGTTATGGCAATAGATGTGTCCCTGGATGATATCAGGAGACTGACGCCTCAGTACACTGTAAGGGCAACACAAATAAAGACACACAGATCCCGTGTATTAATAGGGTAGATATTACATTTGATTATTAGTTGCAGTCCTCTTTCACACGGACATTTGCTCCTCTGTTTCCTTTTTCTTCTAGTTTGGTCCTAATGGCTACTACTTTGCCATCGATCCAAATGGATACGTGTTGCTTCATCCTAATCTGAACCCACAGGTAGGCAGAACTTGTGAAAAATTGATTTGTTTCTCCAAAGATTTGCTTCTTACGTTAAAAACCATTAGAGGGTCGTTAACGCCGGTCAAACAGTCATGAAAAATGGCATTCCTGATTATCAACAGGCTTATTGTTATGTTTTTGCAGCCTGTGGGATCACTTATGTTGAGTTTTAGCAATCATGTTGCAGGATGAACCTTTGCAGAAAGGTTGTGTTTCTGTGTATCAGATGTGAGATGTTTCTTTTTTTTTTTTCTTTGCTTACCAGTCTGCTATAGTCATTTCTGCTGCCAATAGGATGTTTGCTTGGATTTCTCGACTGACTGTGTAATTTGGCTGACTTTCTTTGTTTATTATACATAAGTCAACCATATGGCTCCAGGATGGTGTTTGTTGAAGCGAGGCAACACGGGCGTCATTGAGATATGCATTTTCTTGTAAATGTTGTATGCACAAATTGATTACAGATGATTACAGCAAATTATTTCATAATAAGACTGCAAAATATCAAAATAGTTTCTTGGAAATACATCAGTAAAAGATGATTACTAGTCTTTTTTTTTTCTTTTCCCCCTTTTTGTACTCAAAGCCAACATTTTTTGGTACACAACACTAATTGCTCGCATTTCTGCACAGACCGCCAAGTTTCATGAACCTGTAACACTGGATTTCCTAGATGCAGAGATCGAGGATGACATCAAAGTGCAGGTTTGAAAAACACATTTCTCTGACTCCTATAATTGCAGGAGGTCCCATCAAAATCAGATAAACTGTAATACAAGGTTGCCAAATATATGGCCTGGATCCAAAAAGACTCCAATCTGGCCCCCTAGACATCTATCAAATTAATCCTAATAAGTGACGTGTCACTATAGTATCATTCATTTGTAATGTTTGGTCAACAGATAAGAAAACAAATGATTGAAGGTGAAACAGGAAGTACGACTATATCTACACTGCTGAAATCAACAGATAAGGTAATTTTATTTGATGATGCGTGATCATGATAATTTGGTCATTTCGTCAGCTTATACTCATATTTATAGTCATAATATTCTTGCCTAAAGCGTTACATCGATCGAGGTCAGAGGATGTACTCCTTTGCGCCGGTGAAGGGGACTGACTACAGGTACGCAAAATATTTTGAATATGATTTCGGCGACGGTAGATTTGGCGCATGCAGATGGTAGGCTTTTTAAACCCCGTGCATGTTTTGCATTCCTACTTTACATAGTCATAATTCTGTTTTGTGCTCATTAAAATTGATCTGTGGTAAGGGCAATATCCAGACACAATTTGGAATAAACTTTTGGAAACCAGAGTGGCTTGTGTCTGCGCAGCTTACTGCATGTGAACTGGTAAATTGTGCTTCCTGCTAAAAATACTTTGCAAGCCTTGCTGAAAGATTTGTGGTGGAAGACTGAGGATTTTTTTTTCCAAAGCAAAATGTCATGTTTTTATCATTTGTCCTCTCGCAGCCTGGCCCTAGTCCTGCCCGAGTACAGCATGCATTACATCCGTGCAACAATTGGTGACACAATCACCCAGGCAAAATGTAAGTGCCACGCTAAATCAGTTCAATCTCTTTTGCTATTCCAGGTTTTCCACTTAGTTATATTTACTTTCTATATATACAGACAGTAAATACATGGCAGTGGGTGGAAAATGACTGTTAATATTCTCCACTGACATCAATGCTCTCCATGTAAGGGCTTAAAAACACTTGTGTGTCTTGTTATAGTTCCTATTCATCACTTATAGCACACCCCATATTTGCTCACACAGAGATAATATATATACAGATCATTCATTTACATGCTCTCTCCTTGCATGCACTTGTCACTTGTGTATCTATTGCAAAACCCATGTTCAGTTGTGGTGGTGTTCAAAGTTTTTGTCACCAGACAAGCGGGACGAGAGGCTCCAGTGTCCCGTTTCGCACATATAGTACTCATCACTTCATTTAAAGCCAAATACCTCAGTGTGTGTGAGCCTGCGCGTGTGTCACCAAGAGGGTATTTATACATTTGCGCTCAGTCGTATTTCATGATATACACCAGATCAGAGCGTCCATATGTGTGGCATTGTCGTCATGTCCCTTTTAAGATCTGTCTGTTCCCACTAGTAAAAGATGTCATTGACTTATAGTGTTACTCAAAGGACATTTTTATTGTGTGTCTGTATTCACTGCAGCTAAGTTGGAGCCATGCCTGGTTAGAGTCTGCATTTAGTGGACATTTGTGGATCTTGTAAATGCAATATTACTTTTGATTTTGCATATATTACATAAACCTTAGTCATACTGGTCAAAACACATTTTAAGACTTCTAGGGCACCACAGCACACTTCTTATTTCAGGAAAGACACAAAGCCTGCTTGATTCTGGCACTCTGTTATATTTCATCACCTTTCAATAATCATACATGTGGACAGTTTGAAAATGTCTCTTGGAAAGGCTTTTTGTAACTTCTGAGATTTTGGTATTGGCTAAAGTTATAACAGGAAATTATGTTTGATTTCTTTTTCTTTTTCATTACAGTGATTATTTTTTGATTGCAGAGTAACCTTGCACACACTAGCAAGATTAAATAGTTCAGAATAGAACAAATTTAGCTTGATTCTAACAAATTAAATTAATGCAAAACTGCTTTTGTGCTAAAGTGTGATGCTGTTAGTGTGAAAATTCAGTTTGAAATTAGTGTGCACACACACTTAAAAATGTGTCTGATTTTTTTTTTTTTATGTGTTTATCCATGAAAGAAGAACCTGCCCATGATCAGTTTCATGATCAAGTCAGTGTGTGAAGGTTAATCCTTACAAGCCTCAGGATCTATAAAAGAGAATGGTCATATTTAAAATGGTCACAGGTGCACTGCAACTGTAACTCTGAGCATTGAAGCCCCACCCACCTGCTGTTTAAACCTTCTGTTTTTTAAGCAGCAGCCAATCAGATTACGTTACAGAGAAGGAAAGGGAATAGATTAACTGAGGAACTCCACCAAGTCTAAGTGTGAGGTAAAAGGACCATAAATAAGAATTTTTTACAGTTGTAATTCATGCAAAGCTCCTTCAATAGAGTCAAATAATAGAACTATGGTAATGACAATAAGAGCTCCACTTTAGATGTAAATGTAAAAACCATTTTGTTCCTCAAGACAAATCAAATGAAGTTTTTATAAGATGACTGAATGAACAGATTTTTGCCACATATCATAACGTTTGTTAAACTGCCCCTTTGTGCTTTCCACAAACTGATTACTTAAACTGTTGGGTACTTTCGTAGAACAATATTCTTATTCAATTTCCCTTTGAATAAAATATTGTGTAAACCCTGTTGGCTTACTTCCTTTCCGGCTCTCTTTTCCCAATTCCCTCTTTCCTCATCTTTTCACTGTCCTCCCTTCTTACGTTCTCCTGCCTTCTTCAACTCTTGACCATTCCTGGTGTGTTGGACCCCTGCAGCGTTTTTGGGCAAGTATTCTCCTCCTGTTTTTTGCCTCACAGCCCCTGTATTCTTTGTATTCTCTTATCACCGGCAGACTTTGGATGTAACGTCTTTTCCTTTGGTTCACTCTGTCTGATGCGGCGGACTCACAAAGACAGAAGCATTTTGTTCTAATGATCTGTTTTCCTTCGTATGCTGGTTTCTGATTAATAATGACAGTTCTGTGACACTGAATCAAGCTGCTATTTGCTCTGAGAAGCAGTGCTTCGCATGCAACGTGGACCCACAGTGCGGCGCAGACAGTGTGTGCGGGTCTGTGTGTGCAAGTGTGTATTTAACCCCCCACCTGTTCCAATGGCCCTCAGATGTGGTTTTGGCACTAACCCACTGTAGCAGGAAGAACAGAGGACAGGATGTTTGCATTATTTAAAGGTGAAACCATAAAGGAGAAAGCTGTGAGTCTGTACCCCGAACATGAGTTAGTGTGAGTCTTTGTTTTCTTCACTTTTCTCCTTTTTGACTCACTTTGATTTTTACAACCTTGTTAAATAACTCCTAATGAAAGACAGGATACTTCTGAACACACTAAGCCTTGCCTCTTTTGTCTGCCCTTCTGTGTGCTTTGTCATCGGTTTTGTCTTGTTTGCAGGCATCGAATCCAAAAGTCTCAGCAGAACATCGTTAATCTCTGAAACCGAAGCCTGGCTTGTCTGCTTTATTCCTTTTCAGAGAGTCAGAGCACTGTAAATGTCAGTTTAAAAACACAGTTCAAGTCCAAACCATAATCTCCCAATTCCCTTATCTATTTATCACGCATTTGTTAAGTCGGTGCAGATTTTTATTTCTTGTTTGTGTATGAGAGATCGATTTATGTTGAAATCCAGAGTTACTATGAATGAATTTAGCATTTTAAAGAAGCTCACAAAACAAGCAAAGGGTTTTTATTTAATTTTTTATTTAAAAGCCCAAAAAGTAAATTAATTCCTTATTTCCCAAATCTCTCTGCTATCCATCATTACTGGATACTTTGTGGGATTAGTAAGCAGTGACTGAATATGAAAGAAAAACCACATGGGTGCAGCTATTCCCCAACCATGACCACCAAAGAGGACAAGCAGCAGCCGTGTCGCCGTGAGAAATTCTGCTGCATCATATAATCAACAGAGAAAAATGTTAAGGTTAAACATTAAGGTTATGATCTGTGGTATACATTTCCCGCTTCATTTCAATGCACTGTATTTTAATGCAAATGCATCACAGAAGTATTTTAACTCCACAGATTTATCCTATTGCCAGAAGAATGCTAATCCTAACGCTAAAAACACATCTCAAACCTAACTTTAGAAACCGCATTTTAAGCCTCTCTTTGTGTTGTCCATCAGCGCTGTCTCCATTTGCATCCAAAGGGCTAAAAACCTTTAGTTCGAAATGCAATATTTCTATTCAGGACTCGTTCTGTGAATAAAATATTGTCACCTTTGACCCCTGTGGTTTTACCCTGTCTTTTCTTTCCCCTTTCTTTTCCCTCTCGTCTTTACCTCCCTGGGGGATGATTCGCTTGTTCATTCACTTTGTCTCTGCTGGGATTTTTTCCACACCAGGGAAAAATGGCAAGTATTTTTTCCTTTACTTTCATCTCTCTCCTTCTGGTTCCGAGTCTTAGCGGTCTTTTATACGGCACATCTGGCCAAGTCTGTTCTGGTGCCTTTTTTATTTTTGCCTTTATACCTGATTTTCACCTGTTTGTGCAAGATTTGAATCTTTGCGGTCTGTAAACACAACTTCTGCCTCAGTTAGTCTAGCTGTATGAGTTATCGCAGCCCCTTATCATTACCAGAACATCAAATGGTGTGTTTGTGTCGATGTTGCTCGTGCCCTGACAAATGCAAACAGTATATTCTTTGGAAACTGAGCTGTGACTCAACATAGACGATAATCAGACAAGTTTCTCAATTCTGACGCTTCCCAGCAATTTCTCGGATTTCAATAAAGTCTAAACGTGTTTCGGCAGGCAGAGTTGGTGTTTTGAAGGGACATATTTCAACACAAATGACAATATTTACCTTAAACCTAACCAAGGAGTTTTTAGTTACCAAACTTAAAATAAATTAAAATACCAAATGTAAACAAAGTCAGGGGGGGAATAAGGAAAATGGAAAGCTACCAAAGAGAAGGTTGACATACCCACAACCTTCTCATTGTGGGGACTTTTTAAAGAGACCTGTTATCTCTCATTGCCAAGACATACAGTATTTTAGATCGTCTAATAATTTAAAAAAAAAAAGATAACCTGATAAATAAATACAAAATGCAGTTTTTAATATAAAAAAGCAAACCTAAAAAAAGTGGAAAAAGTAGCCGCCACCTAAACCTAATAACTGGTTGTGCCTATAATGAAGTGTTTCTGCTACAAGTCTGAACTTTGACTAGGCCACTCCCAAACCTTCATTTTTTTTAATTAATTAATTTCTTTTTAGTCATTTAGAGGTTGACTTGCTGGTGTGCTTCGGGTCATTGTTGAGCTGCATAACTCAAGTGTGCCTGAGTTTCATGGGAAAAAATGCCTCCTTCATGATTTTCTGGTAGAGAGCAGAAATCATCGTTCCATTACTGCAACCTGTGCAGGCCCTGAACAGCAAAGCACTCCTAGAACCCCTTGAAGTGCTGTGTTAGTTTTGCCACACGTAACAGGACTTAAACCTTCCAGAAAGTTTAACTTTTTTCAGTTCAAAGAATATTTTTTTCAAAACTCTTGAGGATCATCAAGATACTTTTTTTTTTTAATTGTGGTAAATTTAGTCAATCACAGGTAATTCATGTTTTAATAAAAGGGGCAATTCCTTTTTCCACATATAGCCAGGAAGATTTGAATAGCTTTTACCCCTGTGTAATGGAAGTCATCATTTAAAAACTGCATTTTGTAATTTCTCTGGTTATTTATTTTAGTCTAAAATTTGTATTATGACCTGAAACATGTAAACGTGAAAAATATTCAAAACATACGAAATAAGGAAGAAGGTTATAATAATTTTTTCACCTTTTTGAGGTATCAATCTCTCTCAGACGGAACATCTCATCTCAATCTCAATAATAGTGACTCTTATTAATTTGTCTATTCTGAACCTAATTTTGAACATTTATTGGGGAAAACTCATATTACTTTATACTTATCACAGTTTCTGAAAGCCTCATGGCTGACAAGTTTGATGAATATGGCTACACACTGATTGCACCAAGGTAAGAAGGCACAGACAACTTTTTATAAAGTTACTTCTAACATAACTTTTACTCAGTATGACTGGAGAATTGTTCCATTGCCAACAGAGATTACTGCAAGGACTTGAAGCCTGACGCCAACAACACCGATTTCCTCAAGAGGTTTAACGATTACATTGACAGGAAGACTCCAAACAACCCCATGTGTAAGTATCAAAAAATAGAGAAATATTTACCACAATTTTTGTCCGTTTTGCATGTTCTTGGTGCCTATGGTTATGATGTGAGCACTGTTTGTTATAGTAGGTTTACATGAAAAAATTAATTTTTTTTACTGGAAGAGTGCCAACCCAAACGTACTCCCAGAAGTCTCTCTTTCCAGTGAAGTACAGGTCTGGCTGGATGGTTTGGTGTGCATGACTAGGCAAAGCTTTGTAATGTTGAACCCCTCTGTTCGTGTTACCCATTTGATGCTAACTCTAAAAGTCTGACCATCACACGCCTGACTGCACATGTGTGAGGCACGTCGGCTTAGATGTGACACACACACACACACACACACACACACACACACAGTATTCGATAGCAATATGCCTTCCACACCCCACCTATAGCCGCTCGACCTCATCCAATTACTCTGTGTTTGTGAGAAAGAGCAGGACACGTCAAGCCGAGAGCGTGAGCGGAGCAATAAAACACAAATCAGGGACCAGTGGACCTTTTCCCTAACATCTGACCAATGCATTAACATCCTTGCCATTTCTTACATGCGCTCATTGATATGGATCACTCTTTTTTTTTTGTGGGGGGGGGGGGGGACGACTGAGTAAACCAAAAGGTCCCCTGATATTTATAAAAGAGCTCCTATATTGTGTTCCTTGGTATAATTTGATGGTGTGCATTTAATAACTTACTTCAAACATCTCAACAGGATCAATCCAATAAAACTTTTCACCCAATTGAAATATTACTTTCACCATTATTAGCTGCCAGTTTAATGGAGTCCATAGAGAACAGAGAAGGAGAGAGAGAGGAGGCCCGTGTGGACTGTTGGGGGTTCGAGCATCGTTACACGCTTTACTTGGTTAAGCCACTGCAGTGGCGAAGAAGTTGAAGTACATTAGGAATTCCTGGGCTGCCTCCAATAAAGAATCTCTAATGAAAAACACTGCACAGAGAGGGAAGGTGGAGTAGGAGGGAAATAAAGTGTTACACCAGCTGTTTTCTCTGATGTGTGTGGTGTGTCATAAAGGTTGAAGGAGGTGGAGGGGGGTGCACCGACGAGCCTCGATGTTAATGGACTGAAGAGGGTCGTCTGTGGGTTCAAAGAGGCGGGCGTAGCAACAAAAAAAAAAGAAATGGACGAGCAGCTTGTATCATATGTTACGTTTGTCATGTGGTTTTTCACAGAAGACCACAAAATGGGGTTTTTTGTAGCACCTGTGCTACCCTATCACCTACCCCAGAGAAGGAGGCGTGTGCATGAAAATGCGTGTTTCATTCCTACAGTGCTTTAATACAGTATCTGTTTCTGATTTTAAGACGCTCTTTTCTTCAAAGAGTAATATTTGTTCTGAAAATTTTCATTTGTGACATTGCTTCAGCTTTATTCTTTCAGCTTTGTTTCCATTTGGATCTTTTTAGGCGTTTGTGATTTTGGTAATATCTCAGTTTAATCTTGTTCCCTTCTCTCAGTTTTTTATTTGGTTTTGGATACATAAAATGTGATGCAAATGTTAAAATATTTCCAAGTATGTTTTTGTTTCTGACAGTATTTCTGTTTTTCTCACAGCAGAGTTTGTGGTTGCTCTCGTCTGTTAATGTTAACTATTGATGCTCCACAGTTTTCTTTTGTTTTTTATTCCACATAATTTTTTAAAGTGCAACATCAGCTTATTGAGATGAGACATTTTAAGACTGATGCCTAACAGAAGTCTACCGACTCACTCGCATATTATTCCAAAGGTAAAATATTGAGGCTCAAAATTCTGTTTTGCTGTTTAGGCAATGTGGATTTGGTGAACCGATTGCTCCTCGATGCTGGCATTACCTCCGATCTAATCAAGATATGGAAAGAAAACGATCCGATGTAAGTGAAGCACCGGTATTTGGTAAAGAATGACCAGGTGGAAAAAATTGAACACAGGTGGTTCAAGTATTTGAGTTAATGTCAAAGATAAAGCACATTCCAGTTTTTGTAACGGTATGCTTTACAGCTTTATTTTACTCTATTTGTCAGAAACGGTGTCATGTCCAGATATGTTGCGACTGAAGGAGGGATCACACGAGTCTACCCCACAAGGTATTTCTTAGATGATCAAGGGCAGGGTTGATTTAGGATCATGGGAAGGAACATGTAGTATGTTTAGGATTATCTGATAAAGTATTATGATGTGGTCTGCTTATAGAGCAGCAAGTTACCCATGTAGTGCTTGATTTTTAGTGGTTATGGCATAAAGTCAAATTTGTTATGTATGTTTGGATATAAATGTATATCCATTTACTGCTGTATGTCAGTGGGTGATGGTGGTATAAGCTGGGGAAAGTGGCCCATTGGACCTTATACTTTGGTCCCTAGGTGCTTGACCCAGCTTCTCCTGGGGATTGCCAAGGCTTTCCCAGGCCAGATTGGATATTTAGTTCCTCCAGCAAGTTCTGGGGTTTCCCTGGGGATCCTACCAGCAAAACATGTCTAGAATACCTCTACATAGAAGCATTCCAGCCATCTTAACTGGTCCTTTTCTGTGAGAAAGTCCAGCTACAGTATTCTGCCCCTCCTCTATCTACCTAAACTTCTAGAGTGATCCCACAGAAAAGTCAATATCCAGTTAGTTCATACACCTTAAGTAAAGGTTGAGCAATAGCTTGACAAATAGATTTAGAACTTTGTCTCCATCCCTATATCGCTCCTATCAATGATAGGAGACCGTGTCAAAAAAGTGGCATCTTACTGTATAAGTCATGTGACTAGAACTCAACATCCCTTCTGTTGCTCAGGATACGATGGAGATCATGAAACTGCTGTTCACTTTTAAAAAGACTTACTTACGTGATTATTAAAATAAGTACACAACAATAATAATAATAATAATAATAAAAAATAAATATTATTTGTCATGCCACACATGGTATTTGTAATTAATGCATCACTTGTACTAGTTTTGTCCATGTATCATTTTTAAAAAAGTTTTTGTACAACTTTTAAAAAGACCTTCTCTGCCCCCTATCTCCTTGGATAACTTTAGATTCATCTACAAACTTTAATTTTAAATTAATTCCAGTTTATTTGAATCTACTCTATTTAATTTCTATAGTGCCAATTCTCAACAACAGTTGCTTCAAGATACTTCATTGTAAGGTAAAGAGCTTTTAGAAAATCCCAATAATCAAACAGATGGTGACAGTAGGAAGAAAAAACTCGTCTTCAGTTGGCGATGAGGGGAAACAGAACAGAGAGAGACAGGACAAAAGGTATACTAGCGAGAGTAGGGATGGGTATTGATAAGATTTTCACGATTCCAATTCCATTTTCGATTCTGTATAACGATTCGATTCTTTATCGATTCTCTTATCGATTCCTTTTTTTAAAAAAAAGGAGAACACTAAGGTCGATTAGCTTAGAACTTTGTTTTATATCTTCTCTTTGAACAAGATAGAAATTTAGGAGTAACATGGCCTTACAAACCCAACAGTGAGATCTTAAGAGATCCACAGCCTATGGCTCTTCAATGGGGTGTCACAGGGTCCCCGGGGAAAAAATTGTAAATGTAAAATAAAATAAATATTCTTCTGTAGCAATAACAAAGTATAATATAAATTATTCTGTAGCAATTACACAAGAATATCCAGTAATCTCCCTGCCTACAATTAAACACATTCACTTACCGAAAATCGGGGCATCTGGTGTGGCAAATGCCTTTTACCACAAACTTAGTCACTGCTCGGTGACATTCTGGCCTGAAAGGAGATGCTAACGGTAGACTGCAGCGAGAACTGCCAGCATCTGAGCCAGCCAGACTCTGTCTGTCTCTCTCATCATGGTCACCTAAATGCACAGTAATGGCAGGTTTTGTAATAAGGCAGATCGCGCTAACATAATATGCACTGTTAGTTGATTATTTACCTGCCGCATTAATGGGAGAGGACATGCAAACGTTACCGCTGCTGCTGCGTTGAGATTCACGAGTCCGGAGCGGAATTAAAAAGACGACATTCATTTAAGGTTATCGCGTGTTTTGTGAGCAAATGCTTTTGCATATTCGTAGTGTTTCCTCCCTTAAATGAAATATCTACTTTGCAAGTATTGCAAGTTGCCCTGTTGTCATCCGTTCTCGTAAAGTATGACCAAACTTTTTAGCGTTTGAGCCTCCATGTTTCCTGCCAGGTAAATGACGCTCCGCAACGTCATTCGGGGCGACTGGAATCGATAAGGGAATTGTTTGCAAAAATGGCAAACAATTCCAAGGAATTGAAACAGTGGGAACCGGTTCTCAACAAGAAACGGTTTTCGATACCCATCCCTAAGTGAGAGAGAGAGAGAGTCCGATCTATTTTTCCTCAAGGTTTTAGAAAAGATTGTTGCTGAAAAATTGTTTGCTTTCATTTAGCATTCGTCAGAGTGATGAGTGATTTATGGGTTGCTTCCCATTCTGGTAAAACCTGTGTTTTACTGAATCATTTCAGGTTCAGTTTTAAGGAAGTTTTATTCTTACTTACAGGATAGGGTAAGTCATTGGCAACTCTGGTCTGTGGGGTACCGCAAGGCTCTGTCCTTGGACCACTTCTGATTTCTTTATGCATATTACCCCTGGGACAGGTTATCTGTAGGCACAGTGTTTTCACTGCTATGCAGATGACACAAAGCTTTACATCTCTTTAACACTAAAGGCAGTCATCAAGTTAATTAACTAATTTTATATCCAATATATTGAATGCTAGATGGCACAGAACTTCCTGCAGCTCAACATGGATAAGACAGAAATAATCGCTGTCATCTCTTCTTAGCAAATGTTTAAAATTTGTTTTTAATTTACCTGTTTTTTCATTTTTTATTTTCTTCTCACTTTTTAATCTTCTCCTGCTACCAGCATTCCCCTAATACTGTTTCATCTTTATCTCTTCTTTAAATATTTTATTGCTATTTGTTATCTATCTTGTTTTTGATTTTTGAAAGGTGCTCTATAAACACATTTTATTATTTTATTGATAAACAAAGAACTGCAGTTAGAATTAGATCTATAGATTAGTATTATATTGGTAATATTTGAATGCACTCATCTTTATTTTTACAGTAATGGCCTGGACTGGACTGGACAAGCGGAGACGTATGATTTAAGCTTCTACAAGCGAAGTTTGGACAACGATCTGTACATCTTCACTCCAACTGTATTCCAAAATATTTGTGAGTAACAGCTACTCTGTTGTGTCATTACCTAAGAATTATTCTCTCCCAAAGACAACTTTGGCTAAAATACCCAGAAAGCCTCTTTTGAAGATCCAGCTCTTCCGTGAATAATCCACGTCACTGTGTAACATATTTGTGCAATGCCGTACAACCTGCAAAGTAAGCCAAAGAATGACTGGCTACAACGCAGTTACCAGGGGGTTCAACACAGTTCAGTGTTCACAAACATATCAGTATCAAGCTATAAAGAGGCAGACACTGTCTAAGCTCTAAATAATTAGCTGTTAAATCTCTCTATCGGGGGCTTGTAACCACTACGGCCATCTGAAACCAAAATAAATGAATGAAGGCTGAGAGAGAGTGAAGATAGGTGAACCTCTGCCATCACAGCATGATAGTACACATTCAAAAATCTAGAAGGGGACTTGCAAAGTCCATCCTCTACCAAGATCTAAGCTGCTATTTTTTTTTAAAGGTTTTCATTCCCTATACTCCTTTCAATCCTATTTTAGAGAATTTATTTGCAAACGACAAAACGCACTGGAAATAAACCCACAACAAGGCTTGAGACTTTACCTCAGTTCTCACCTTTGTCTTGACTTTCACCTTTACAGGTGAATAAATGGTTACAATGGTTACAATGTATTGTGATCAGATCTGGTTCTCTTGTGCTCAGATTGTGATTCTAACTTAGAGTCACACTCAATAACTAACTTATTTTTTCTGAAGTCAAAAGCGCTTCAGTAGTATACAGTGTTTTTATACAGTAAAGCATACAGTTGTATGAATGAGTCACTAAAAGAGCATCAAATGGACAGTTTAAAAGAAAGTTGAGTGTAGTGGGTGAGGGGACAACAGTAACAATTTTGTGAATTGTCTGTGAAGGTTCTCTGTCATCTAGGTCATGATAGTCCAAGGAGCTTGGAAAGAAAAGCACCTGGACTTCTTTAAGTTGCTTGAAGACATTTCACCTCTCATCTGAGAAGGTAGAACATAGAAGAGCCACCTCGACGGGACAAGACTCGGCAGTCCATCTCCATCTAAAGGACAAAGGTCACTCTTTCGAGGACACAAATGTTGACATTTTGGACAGAGAAGACAGATGGTTTGAAAGAGGAGTGAACAAAGCCATCTATGTCCACTGTGAACGGCCCTCTTTGAACAGAGGCTTATGACACCAACTGTCTGCCATCTATAATCCAGTTTTGAGATCCCTTCCCAGACGCTTTAACGCCCACTCACATCCTGGGCCTTTTGACTTCAGGAAATCACATGATAGGGTGGGGCAAGGTCTCGAAATGGGTTCACCCGCTGATTGTGAGCTTCATCCGTTTTCACACCTTGGCTCGTGTGATTAGGTAGAGGATCATTAGGGGGTCCATGTCCCTCTTGTGGGGACACTCCCATAGGGCTTAAATCTGGGACTCTCCACCATTTGACCCTAGAACTGAAGAAGCTTCTCGGATGAGAGGTGAAACATCTTCAAGCAACTTAAAAAAAGTCCAGACACTTTTCTTTCCAAGCTCCTTAGACAATTTTGTGAATTGTTAATTTGTTTAGTTTGTTAACTTTTAATGATAAAGCCAGTAAATTGTTAGTAGCCATAAAATGAAAATGTGCACATACCATTTTCAATGCAGCGTTTCCTTGGTTTTTCTTGTAGCTCAATATGAGGGTTCAGTCCTAGTGAGTAAAGCAGTAAACCTCAAGATTGACGATATCACACTCAAACCAGCTGGTAAGAACACACGTGCACAAATACAAATCACAACCCAAAGAGTGTTTACATGTTTAAGCCCCATTTCTCATGCTCTATCTTTTATTAAACCGCCTACACATAAACACACTTACGCTTAAAGCGATGCATCTTATTTATAGATCCACACCCTATAGTGTGAACTTCTTTTCCTCCAAGAACACTTGCTCCTTCTAATTTAATAGCCACTACGTTTGTCTATTTCTTCTTCCCTCTGCCATAGATACACAAACACACATACACAAACCACACATCAAGTTGTCTAGTTGTCTGTGATCTTTAGCCAAGTTCCATTTTCTGAGTTCAGAGTGGAAAGTTGACACAGAGGTCCAGTATGATCTAGGATGTCTGGCTTTTGTGTTTTAACCCAGTGGTCGGTGTACATTTGGACATAGATATGTGGAGAGAGATCTTCTCCAACACCTCACAGAGAAAAAGTGTGAGTAGATCCTATCTTGATGACATATTCAGCATGTGCGCAATTAGACACATTTTGTCGTTCCTATCAGTTTTCATCATTCTGCCCTTCTATGTTTTCAAGTGCAAGGATGAGCTGTGTGGCTGTACGATAGGCGATAAGGTAAGAGGTTCGGGTATGTAGAGTTAGTTTTGTTTGTTTTGTTAGTTTTGGATGAAAATCAGCGCTGGTTTAATCATCTGTTTAATTCCAGAATTTAAACTGTTATATTCTGGATGATGGAGGCTTCTTGGTGATGACCAATCAGATTGACCATTTTAATGAGGTGGGCCTCTGGATTTTGTTCTTTTTTTTCATTCACACAGCAGTTGAAAATATAGTGATTCTGAGTGCCTGATTTAATGTGACCAGAACTCTGCAGTCCTGCGAAAGCTTAACACCCCATCATTCAGTAGTTTGTAAAACCACCTTTGGGAGCATGAACTTGATATAATCATTTTCTGTATATGCATATGTGTATATGTATGCATAACTTTATCAGTGTCTCACATCATTGCAGAGGAATTTTAGCTCACTCTTCTTCATAACATTGTCCAGTTCATTAAGGTTTGCATGCATTTGTTTGTGCACTACTTTCTTAAGGTCACGCAACAGCATTTCAATTAGGTCGTTTGGAGAATTTGCACTTTGACTGGGTCATGGCAACATCGTAATTCTTTTCTTTGTCAGTCATTCGGTTGTAGATTTGCTACTATGCTTGGGATCATGTCCTGTTGAATGACCAAGTGTCAGCCGAGGTTTAGCTGTTGGACAGATGGCCTCATATTTGACTCTCATATTTGGGTGAATTTGATCGGACGTCCACTGCTCAGATGATTGTGGAATTATGTTAAAAGACATTTGAATTCTCCTCATCTGGAAACTGCCACAACTTTGTATCTAATTAGCAGCACCTGGCTACTACCTACCTTAATTCCAATGGAAACAGTAAGGGTGTGTTTAGTTTTTCACAGGACATAGAACCCTATAAAAACTTAACTTTTCACATGAGTGTATAGATAATGTAACAACTGATCAAATTCTGTTCATGAAATGAAATCGGAGGTTCAAGGTAAGCTGGATTTAAGTTGAAATATTTAGTGTCAAAACAATATTTCTTTCATTTTTTCTTGACCTTGAAAGAAATTCTTTTTTTACTGCCAAAGGACTTACATGCTCAAAGTTGAATTGAATTCAGCAACCAGTCATTTTACACAAAAACTGACCTTTTCCTGGACTCGCCTAATGCAGTTTGTCTTTAACTTGCCAGCTTTCTAATACAAAGCCCATAAAAGCTTGAATATCACAACAAATCTTCTGTGAATCTTCAGTAGGCCTAAATTTGCTTCTTTATTACTAAAAAAAAACATAACAAGGGAGGCTAATAAAGTTTTCCCAGGGCTTCCTATTATTAGTTAATTCACAAAGCCCAAGTACAGAAAATCGATGTTTCTGCGCTGTTTTTGTCCTATTCTAAAGGCTGACACTGGGCCCCTGTTGTCATCTGAGTAAATGTTTTCATGCCACCTCAACTCCTTCACTAATCAGAGTTGAGTGTATGGTGGATAAATCAGTTGCCTCAGCAGTACTAAAAACCCAGTGACCTCGTTTATAAAAGGCAGTGTGCCCTCAGTCATATTTCCTACAGCAGCAATGTTTCTCTCTCTGTGAGCTTCCCCTTTTCTCTCCCTCTTTCTATGTCCTTCTCTCCCAAGCTTATTCCTTTGCTTTCTCCAAAACGCCCTCCGGGAGTCTGCAAGCTAACAGTGCTGAGACTGTTAATTCATTATTTGCGTTATTGCACGTGGAAAGAAAAGAAGGCTCACTTTACCTTATAGATTAAAAGATTTATATACCCTGCGAATGTTAAGATAAAGAGGAATGAATATATGGAGGACAGCTTGTTAACAGTGACCTGAGCGATTGACTGCATTCATAAAGTACAAACACACAGAGCACTACTTACTGTACACACACCCTCCTGGAAACACTGTTACTTAAACACTTCCATGCACACAGTCATGTGATACCTCTGATATACTGAGGCAAACTACTTCCCCCAAGTAAAAATTTATGGCTGCCCGATGGACTGTGTTAATCAGATTATACCAAAGTCAGTCATCCTGGTTTGAGAGTGATTTGCTGTCTGTTTGTCTTTAAATTCTCTGTGAACTTTTTTTGCACATGTCTACAGTTTCACGACTTTATGTTGCATGTGTTTTACTTTGTGTGTGTTTTTTTTCCAGCAAATTTACAATCACTGACCACTTTATTAGGTACACCTGTTTAACTGCTCAATCAGCCAATCGCATTGCACTAACGTAACGCATTTAGGTATGTAGACATGGTCAAGATGGCCAGGTTCAAAGTAAACATCAGGCTTCTGTCAGCTGAGAACAAGAAAGTGAGGCTACAATTAACATAGACTCACTAAAATTGGACAGTAGAAGACATTGCCTATTCAGATGAGTCTCGATTTCTCCTGCAACCACTTGGATAGCAGTTCAGAATTTGGCATGAACAACATGAAAGCAAGCTGCCTTGTAGGCGGCTGGTGGTGGTGTAATAGTGTGGGCACAAATCACCCCTCCTTAAGTATTATGTTAATGCCATAGCCTACCTTGGCATTGTTGCTGACCATGATTACATGATGGCTTGATAACATTATCTTTTGATTGCTGGTTCCAACAGGATAACGCACCATGTCACACAGCTCAGATCTTCCATAATGGTTTCTTTAGTGGACTCAAATGTCTTCCACATTCACCAGATAACTGTCGTCAGTGGTGAAATGGAGGATTTGCATCATGGATGTGTAGCCGACAGATCTGCAGCAATTATATATTTCTGTCATGTCAGTATGGACCAACATATCTGAGGAACAGTTCCCACACATCTTTGTATCTGTTCTACAAAAAAATAGGTGGTTTTGCAGGCAAAGAGTGTCCAGTTCAGTACTAGCAAGGTGTACCTAATAAATAGTTAGGCAAAAGTATAATGATAAATTCAAATTATCAAGAAGCTTAGGCTCTCTGTAAATGAACAATCCCAACTACAATATCAATTTTAAAAGTTTAGTAGTTTTTGCTGTGTTCAACCATTTATCTGTGGGCTGTAGGTAGTTTGTGGACCTTGAGGCATGTTTACTACTCATGCATTTGTCTTGTTAATTATATGATTTCTTTGTGCAAGTTCTTATTTATTTATTTTTTTAATTTATAATTATTATTCTGTGCCCTGAATACCTGATCCCTGCTGCAAAACTAGATTGGGAAATTCTTCGGTGAGATCGACCCTTGTATTATGAGAAGCTTGATCAACTCGTCTCTGTACACCAATAAGAGTACGTATAACTACCAGTCGCTCTGTGATCCCAAGAAAGAGGACAAAACATCTGCCGGGATGCGATCCGTCTACGTGGTAAGTTACATAAGCCAGAGACTATAAACACACGCAAAACCTATCACACAAACTGAGCCACGCATTACTGCACACCTACACGTTCTGATGTCCATACGCAAATTAATTTCCCTGCATGAACAGAAGGATAGACGCAAGTAAACATAATGCAATTTGTACTCATACCTGCTTGATGATATGTATGCACACATACACATATACAGACATCACTCTAAAGGGAGCCATAAATCTGGATAGTGCAGACAGTAGGGAAAGCAGAGGGAATGGTGAAAGCATGGCTAAAGTGGATTTTTCAGTTAGAGTAAAAGATTGCTTGGCTAACACATCAAGCAATGTACAAGCTGGCACTTTTTTTGTCACTTACAAAAAATGCAACTTCCAGTGGAATGATGTAAATTATCTGCCGATTTTACAGTAACACTGATGCTTTCCCTTGATGTTAAAATGTTTCCATCATAGGAAGAGGCAATAAGCCGAAACTTAATAGAGGTATTTGTATTTGTAAACATTTCAAATCATTTACTAGACAAACAAAACTGTCATTTCCCAGCTGTTACCACATATTCGTACATGGTCTAGTGACCAAGGTGAGATGAAAGACGCAGATATCTTCTGATCAAAGACACTGTCAGCAGCCAGTGTAACACGGTTAGTAAAGCCTCCTTGATGACTGAGGACACCGTCAACTAAAAGGAAAGAGTACAGCACTGATTCACCGAAACAAGGCCCTCGCATGCTAACTATAATCAAAGCAACATGTTGGGGCTTTTATTTAAACCGTGTGCTACTTTGTTTTCTCACTGGTTCTTTGTTTACATAGTTATCCTCACATCTGTTGACGAGGACTGTGCTCTAATTTCCTCACAAAGGAGGAAAATAAAACCTCTGGCTGGAACTTTCGGTCTTTGTGCTGTGCAAAACTAGACAGCTACTGTAAACACAAACAGGATATTCAGACAGGCTCAACCGGCTTAAAATGAATGCTAAACTATTGATTATAGGTTTTATTCGGTGCTCATCTAATATCTATATTTTCTCATTTTCTCCCTTTAAGCCCACAATAGCAGATATGTTAAATTTGGGATGGTGGGCATCTGCTGCTGCCTGGTGAGTTCTTTTTGTTATTTGTTTGATTTTTAATTTTTTTTAATAATATGGTCTGCAATGGTGTCATCCCATTATTAGCTGAAATATTCTCTATAGAAGCAGGAATTTTAAGTCCTTAACCTCAAAATACATGGAAAGCAGGATTTGTTCCTCCACATGGACGTATAGCATCTGTTTAATAGCTGAATTTTTCCCTAGACAGTCTACATTCCAGGAAATCATCTCTTGATTTATGCGCTGTGTCACTGTCTTGATGTCATTACAACATGTCCAATAAAAATATATTTTAAGGCCACTTAAAATGTATCCATATTCACGCCCTTAAAGCAAATATTAGGGCTTTTCAACTACAGTATGCAAATTGCTTGAGCTAAACCTCATTTCTTTATATTTTGTGTCAAGGAGCTAGACTGCTTTTTAAAGTACTCTCTAGCTTTAGATGTCCAGATGTTAGGAAAGTCTCAACCTTGTTCTTTGGACATTGGCTGCTTTTTCACTACATTTTCAGTCCAATTTCTCAACCATTTTCAGATGAGTGTTTTGTTGGTTCTTTTTTAAGCCAATTAACACTTAGCACCTATGAATCATCCAAGCATAAAAGGGCTCTTAACTCAAGAAAAAGAAATCTGCATGCCTGGAAAACAATCTATGGAAGAGTCGCTGTCAAGAAGCCGATCTTAGGGAAGAGAAAGAAATATATTGTGGCAGTGGCAACTGGTCTTATGGATCAAAATCTGACATTTTTGGTTAAAATCATCATCAATATATGTGGTTAAAAATATATGGAGGAGGTTGCCAATCAGACCTGATTGAAGTGGCTTCATTCTTTAGCATAACAATGATCCCAAACACACTGCCAGTGCAATAAAAGCATAATGTAGAGAAATGTATAGAAAAGCACACAATGGAACGCTATTAGTCATAGATTGGCCTCCCCAGAGCCTGAACCTTAGTATTATTGAGGTAGTTTGGGATCATCTTAACAGAGAATGGAACAAAAGGCATCCAAAGAAGAGCTTCGCTTGTCTATCAAGAAGCGTAAAGAACTAATCTTTAAGACTATTTAAAGAAATTACAAGACAGTTGTCCTAAAGCCTCGACTATAATGTCTGCTTTCCACAAGCCTGCTTCGGTCCACGTGTGTCCGAGTGATTTTTATCATCAGAGCTTGCCTAAAGGTGATCATACCAAGTAATAACTTTCAAGCTGGTTTGAATGATACGAACACAATTTTTGACTTACATGTTGTATTTCCACCTACGTTTTCACATTTCAAGAAGTCTGTGTTCCTATTTCCCATTTTCCTAGCAAAATATAAAAAAACGAGTGACGGCTCAATACGTTTGCACAGTAATGAAAACATGAAAAATTGGATATTATTTAGTTAGTTTATCAGTTTGGTTTTAGTTTGCATGAGTACTTAGATTTTTGTTTTAATGTGTATAAAATCAAATGAATTTAACTATTTGTTTGTGTCTGGGATTGCTTTTTTTTGCTCTTAGGTCAATAATGCAACAGCTAGTGATCAGCATCACATTACCTGATTTCGGGGAAGCAGGTTGGTTCCTATTAATCACATGAGAACAAGGGGGCTGAATTGTTTCTAAGAAATTTATGCAGATCTGTACAGCCTGGATTGCCTCCTTATGGAGAATTAATTATGATGGATGTTCTTTTTACTTTGAAGTCAGTGTCATTTTTACAAATAGTTACAACCTCATCCTTAGAGGAATTTAGCAGGCTTAGGTTTGTATGTATTAGGAAAAACAGAATACCAGGCCTCCCTCTTTCTTTGTTAAAGACACTTCTTTTCATATGACTTTGGCAAAATAGAAGTTTTAGTTTATTAAAGCTTTGGAATTAGTTTTATGGGGTCATCCCCACAAAAATGTGAGAGCTGATGTTAATGCCCAGAAATGTTCCTTTTTTTTTTTCTACATTTAAATATTACTATTTACATGGCTGGTTTCTCCTGGGAGGAGGGCAATAAACTTTATCTCTTAAGCTGCTTTAATTGTCACATATTAACAAAGGATAAATGTACTATTTGTACAGCACTCCCTTCATGTTGAACCTACAGAGAATGATTGTCTGTGTTAGGTTTTCTTTAAAGCTCAGTGTCATAGCAAAATGTAGACACAAACAAAATCAAATGGAATGGTAAAAGAAACTGTAGCTTAATCAACTTTACAGAGGATAGCAAAAGTCCCTTTAAATACTCAGGAAAAAGCGCTCCAATGATTCCTCTATCTTTTCCTGTAGCATATGAAACGCTGGAAAAATCTTTATGAAGGGAAAGGAGATGATGCTGTCGATTCAAAACGACACAAATGCCCACTGTTCACGAAAATATCAACAGATTGACAGAAGTGTCAATTGAGGGATGTGCCAGAACATGTGCTCATAAGCAGATATCCTTAGAAACTTTCAAAAGCTCACAAGCAAACTATGAATGTTACACTACTTAAAATTTACAATCTACTCGTTATGAAGTTGTTTTGTTGTGTGAAGCGCTTTGGGTTCACACAAGTGCTCTCTAAATAAAAATAATTCAAAACACAACTAAATGAATGCTAATGTTTGCCGTAGGTATAATAGGTGAAAATATATCAGAGCTGTTGTTTTAATTGTGTGTTAACCAAAAATATACCTGAATGTGCTTCTACAGCTACCGATGATGCACCGGATGTGGAGAAGGAGGTCTGCATCAAGGAGGAATATCAATACTACTTTGAGAATGACAGCCTGTCTTTTAGAGGCGCAATCGACACAGAGAAGTGCTCAAGGTAAACCTTAAAAACCCGTCTCAGCTACACAATAGGCACTTGCTGTGTAGACACTGACAGAGAATAATATCTTTAAAATACCTGACGTGGGCCTAAAACCTTTCAAAACATTTGCTTGCCATAAAAGTCAAGTCAAGTCACTTGGCATTTTCATGTGTGATTTGTGCATGTGCATGGGCATGTGTGGTGTTTTAAGGTCCCCTCTTGCCGGCTAATGGAGTGCCTGCCTGCGTGCCGCGTGGAATTCCTGCACTTTAGCTGCACACACGTTTCTTTTTAACGACCACTATAAAAAAATAAAATAAAAAAGCGGAGCAAATCATTTGAGCGGCAGCGACATGCGGGTCTCAGTAAAGTTCTCGGAGGGCAGTGGCATGGTAAGGCAGGTTTGTGTGTCCTTAGGAATGAACATAGTTGACAAACTTGACTGAGTGATCCACTGTGTGTGCAGACCAATAGCTGACTACTTTTGTGGAAAAGAGATGAGAATTACTGCATCTTCACTTCACTGCTTTCTGGTTAAACATTCAACTTCCTGTATCTCTTGTGAGCATGTTTGAATGAAATCATATCTTTCCTGGACTCAAGCCCACGTGTCAACAACTCCTTTTGTGTCTCTTGTGTGTCTTCCCTTCTCCAGGCTCTATCACGCCGAAAGGCTGCCCAAGACGAACCTCGTCTTCATCGTTGCAGAAACAGAGCATGGATGTGAATGTCAGGAAAAGATATTAAAGCAGGAAGAACAGGAGTGTATCCTTTTACTAAACACCAGCTATAATCTGGTAGACAGTGTGTACACTTGACTCAGAAACAGATGTTTATAAAGTTTGTGCCTTGGAGAACATAGGCGCTGATTGTGACTGATATTTTTCACCACTCACCATTTAAAGAGGACTTGTGGTAAACAACTGAATGTTCATTCTCCAAGCTTCTGTAAAAGGGTTGTTTTCCATTATCGACAGCGGTTACCGTGGAGTATTTCCCTCATTTGTGTCTTTTAGAATCCCACACCCACAAAAATGATCGTCTCCGCCGTAATTGACATTTACAAATTGGCCCAGAATGAGAGACTTGTAATGCTTGGGTTTCTAAGTCTGTATGGCAGATGGTTTTGTGGGATAAGTCTGAATAGCTTACAAACAAATCAATGATGTTCTCGCAAATACACAGAGCTGTGATCAATTAGAGGTAAAGCCTCTTGGAAAACACCATTGTAGAACATGATGGCCGCATCATTGCAGTATTAAGCAACGTATTCCAACTAGTGGCTTTGTTTAGTAATCAAGATGTATGATTTAACACTATTCCAACTGTACGTAAAAACTGTGTCTTCTGAACAAAGCACTATTTGTTGCTGCTATTACTAATGCAGAATCAATCAGAAGTTGTCATGTTCCTGACTTCAGTAATCCAGCACAAGGGCCTGATCCTTGTCAATTGGCTTCTGAGCCGCGGTACAGGAAGGGGCCTGCAGCTTGTTTTGATAACAATAGTCATGTAAGTGCCTTTAATCAGACCTGGATGATTGTTTTCCCCTATTTTAAAAAATTGGTTGTTCTGTGCTAGTTTATCGTCTCCAGTCTGCAAAGACCTTTTGTCTGGCTTTCCGGTGAATGGGAAACAAATATTTTCTCTCTGTTTATCTTCTAAGGAAGATATTTGGATTCTTTGTTGGGTTCTCTCTGGGGTACTCTGGCTTTCTTCCTTGACCTCAGACATGCAGTTAGTAGGGTTAGATTAATTGGTGATTTCAAATTGCCCATAGGTATGACTGTGGGTTTGAATGATTGTCTGCCTCTCTATGTTAGCCCTGCGACAGACTGGCAACCTGTCCAGGGTGTAATCCGGTTCTCGCCCTATCATAACTGGGATAGGCTCCAGCTCCCCCTGACCCTGATAAAGACGAGCGGAAGAGAATAGATAAATGGATGGACTGATAACAGCAGACTTTTTCAGAGAAGATCTGCAACACTCAATGACATTTAACCAGATATACAACCAACAAGCCTTTACTGAGTGTAGTTATATCGGAAAGAAAGACCATTGCAAAGCTTTTTGTACTATACACTCACCAGGCACTTTAATAGGTACACCTGTTCCTCTGCTCAATAATGCAAAAGCGAAGCAGCAACTCAATGCATTGAGTCACGTAGACATGATAAAGATGACTTGCCGAAGTTCAAACTGAGCATCAGAAAGGACAAGAAACTTGAGTTTGTCTTTGAATGTGTCTTTGAACGTGACACAGTTGTTCATTCTAGTATTTCAGAGTATTTCAGGAACTGCTGAGGATTTTCCCACAAACTATCTCTGAGGTTTGCAGAAAATGGCCCAAAAAACAGTCTAAAATACCCAGTGATTAACAGTTGTTTAGAATAAGATGCTTGTGTTGATGCATGAGGTGAGAGGAGATTGGCCAGACTGCTTTGAGCTGATTTTAAGACAACGGTAACTCGTTACAACCATGGTATGCAGAAGAGCATCCTAACACATTGAACCTTGAAGCACTTGGGCTACAGCTGCAGAAGACTGCAATCATGTCAGCTAATAACAGGAAACTGAGGCTGCAATTTACATTGCCTCACCAAAATTGGACAATAACAGATTAGAAAAATGTTGCTTGGTCTGATGAGTCGTGATTCCTCCTGTGTCATTCAGATGGCTGGCTCAGAATTTGGTATAAACAACACTGAGGCACTGATCCTGCCTTGTTCAACCTTTAAGAAAATTTTGCGTTGTTTATTCACTTTACGACTATACTGTACCCATCCTTTGATTATTGATAACGCACCATGTCACAAGGTTCAAATCACCTCAGACTGGTTTCGTGAACATGACAATGAGTTCATTGTACTCAAATGGCCTTTACAGTCAACAGATCTCAATTCAACGAACTCCTTTGGAATGTGGTGGAACAGGACATTGGCATTGTGGATATGCAGGAAATGTGCGATACCATCATGGGTATATCCTCCAAAATCTGTGAGAAATTTCTCCAGCACACTATTGAATCTTTGGCATGAAGAAGTAAGAAATAGCCATGAAGGCAAAAAGGGTTCCAAGCCGGTACTACATTAGTAAGGTGTACCTAATAAAGTGTCCAGGGAGTGTAATTTTAAGTTCTCATGATTCAAGCCTGTTCTCAAAATGCCTTTTTATTGTGTGAAAAACATTTTAGCGTTTTTTTTATTATTAGAGTAAGAAGTACCAACACCAACATAAGAGACGCCAATTAAGGAGAGACTAGAGTCATTTTGGTCAAAGCACAAGTCACTTCCTCAAAGTCCTTAAGACTCTCCCGGTATGGGAACAATATATCAGTGCTGAACCCATGGCACCTTTCCATAACTAATATCTTTACATCGTGCATGCCACTTCTCTTTTGGATTCTTTTGTCTTTTGTGAAATCCCTCAAAAGCTGTATGTGCGTAGGTTTCCCATGCAAAGATAAACAGTCGGTTGTTTCTTGATTTATGAATAACTAAGCTAAACAAACATTTTTATGAGCAGCACAGAATCTTTGCGTGTGAAACCCCTGTGCTTGAATGCTTTGTTTGTTTTCACTCTATAGTCTTTTTCCAGCGTCGAAGTTTTAAAAATGAACTCTTCTGCCTGCACTGTGTTGCTCACTCACACACGCATATGCAAACACCCACCCATCCACCCACACACTAACTTTCTCTCACACTTGTCTCTGAAGGGAATGCATCTGCCTTGTACTACTGTTTGTGTATGTAACCTAATTATTTCTTCCTTTTCTGCTCATATTTCCTTTCTAACCTGCTAACTATATGGACCCTTTGCTGCATGATTCTCTTTCTCTCTGTTTTCTCTGTTTCCCGCCTTATGATTGGCTGTTGATGGTTAGGATGAGGTCATGTGCCGAAGGAGCGCAGGCTCCCCATTGGCTTCCTCTCTGCTCATGTTACTGCTGCCACTGTTCATGTGCTGTCTCGGGTCAGTCCCATAACGCTCACTCTCTCTCGTTAACACTTTATCATTATTTTCGAATGCTCGATCTTGTTCGTAACTCGTGCTTCTTTTTCCCTTGATGTTTCAAATCTTGTCTCCCCCATTTTCATGTCCCTGCTTTGTTCCACTATTTTATCTTTTTTCCATTGCTTTTCCACGCATTTTCTCACCTGCTTCTCCCTCTTATTTTATATCACCATCTGACTTCACCTTCCCAAATTACATCCTTAACTGACTTTGAACTTCAAGCCATTCTCTTTGTATTATTCCCCATCAATCATTATCTGTCTTCAAATGTCTACTGGTTACTGATGTATCCGGATGCTAGCAAAAACAGACCACTCACCTATCATCTACATCTAGATTTTATTTTCTTTTGCCAAAAAATATCAGGGGAATTCATTTATCCAAAGTTTTCCAGTCAAGTATGAAAAAACATCCTGATACCGTTTCATATTTTGTGACCACATGTTTGATACCTGCATAGCTCATTTAGGGCGCTTTCTACGCTTCATTGTCCTTTGTTACTTCTGTTGTACAGTTGTAAGAAACCTGCGACTGTCAAGCTTCCCACTGTCACATTGCACATACATTTAAGTGAGGCCAGAGGTAGAAAAATACAGGATTTAGTCTGCAAAAGGAAATGTGACCAGCCACAGTGCTGTGCAAAAGTCATGAGCCACCCCTCATTTATATTTTGCAAGGACAAGGGAAATGGGTACAGTGATTTATTGAAACAGGTGCAAACATAAATGGAAATAGAGTATGACAATTCTTGAAAGTCGTTATTGCCGCCGTTATTCTTAGCCTGAACCCTTTGAGACAGCTTCTTGGAATTTCTTGAAGTAGTCTTCAGAAACACTTCTCCAGACTTCTTGAGGAACATTCAAAGATCTTCTTTGGATCGTGCCTGCCTTTTGTTCAAGAAGTCAAGATGATCCTACCCTGCAGAGCTCCGAACTCTGGGGAGGTCAGTTCCTGACTGATAGTGTTCCATTGCGTGTTTTTCTAGTCAGGTATGCTTTTACTGTACTGGCAATGAGTTCAGGATCATTGTCCCGCAGACAAATGAAGCTGTTCCCAATGAGGCACTTCATATATGATGTTGTATGAAGCATTTATGATTCCATCAGTTTTGATACGATTCCTAAGACTACTGGCTAAAGTGCAACTCTAAACCATGACAGACCAACTCCACTGTGTTTTACGTATGTCTGTTAACTCTCACTGTTATACCCTCTCCTGACCTCTGAATGTATTGACGACACTTTGAACAACAAATGGATTCGGCACTCCTTAAGACCTTTTTCAGTCCAGTTCTTGTGTACTTTAGCATACCTTACCTGGATCAACTGAATGTTCACATTTTTTTGTATTTCTTAAGAAGATAACTTTAAGATATTTTTTAGTTAGTAGCTCTTTGGGAACCAACTTGTTGGTACAGCATGCCGTAACAAACAGCCTAAAGATACAATTTCAAAATGGTTCTTTGCTAAGTGGTGTTTTGTGTAGACACAATGCTGCCTCATCCCTTGCGTTGGGTCCCTTTTTGAAGCTTGAATAACTCATAGGTCTGTGTTAGAAAAATCAGCCAACGTCCAAAGAAAGATTTTGAAAGACCTTCAGAAAAGCTCATTAACTATAGCTTGAGACCACTTATAAAAATTACAGGAAAGCCTAGCTGCTCTCAGCAAAAGATAAATTAAAATAGGGCTGGCTCAAAACCTTTGCATAGTACTGAAAAAAGAAGTGACATCCGCAGATTCAACCTGTCGGATAATGAAGCTCACATTCATTTTTAAAATTAACACGCCAGTGTTATAAAAAAAATGCTAAGAAAAATAGAAAAACAGATGTAGATATGCTCAGCTGTCTGTTTAGCTTATGTATTTCTTTTCTTTATTCCCAAACACAACATTAGGAAGTAAAGCTCAGTTACTACTACTGTACTGGTCGCACAGCAGTTATTTCTCAAAGCAACTGCACTCGAGGCAGTCATTAGGTCCTTTTCAAGGGAAGCCATAAATATGTAAAAAGACATTCTGATAAACCTATCTTAGAGTTTTATCTAACTAAAGGCACAAGCAGCAGGGTAGTGAAATAATATTTTTAAGAGAAATACAGTTTTTATTTTTCTTCATCTGATTGACTCAGCATATATCTGTCTATAAACATCATTTCTCCTTTTAAGCTTAAGTTACAGAATTCTTATTGGTATATATATCAGATTCAGTGCATTCAGAAAAATAAAGTATTATGAGAGTATGTACTTGTAATATATCTAAATGTTTTAGTGACTTTTCTGTTACAAAAAGAGCAAAAGCAATGGAAAAGTTGTTGGTGAACTGCTGACATATATATATATATATATATATATAGATATATATATATATATATATATATATATATATATATAGATAGATATAGATATAGATATATATAGATATAGATATATATATATATATATATATATATATATATATATATATATATATATATATATATATATAGATATATATATATATAGATATATATAGATATAGATATATATAGATATAGATATATATATAGATATAGATATAGATATATATATATATAGATATAGATATAGATATAGATATATATATATAGATATATATATATATATATATAATGTATTCTCTGTAACAAATACTAACTATAGTTTCTTTTTTCCCTGCTTGCCACTAGGAAGATAACGCTGACTGTGGCGGAGTGTCCGGCCTGACTCCGTCGCTGTGGCTAGTGCTGTCCCTTCAACTGCTACTGGTCTGGGTTGTGACTGACACCAGACACCATGCCATCCCATCATGACCTCCGAATAACATAATCCAACCCTGTATCTCCACCCCTTCGTATCTCCAACATGGCAACCAGCATGCAGCGCTGCCACCAAAATGATGAGCGCCCGATGAAAAGCGCTTTAAACAGACAAAAAAAATGTGAGCCCCGCGTTCTGCCAGTTTCTTTTGTATTATCAGCGGTTTCTCTTAAGGATTTCACCAGGGCGCAAGTGACGAAAGAAATGCATATCAGAATATAATGATATGAAAGCTAGGAAAGACCTCAACTTATCTGTCCGTCATCCTTAAGTGGTACCCGCCAGCTGAGATTAGAGGAATCCAAAGATTCGTTTTGATTGGCGAGTTTTTGTCTGACTTGGTTTCTTACAAAGAGACTCAACTGCCTTACAGTATCAGAGGGATTTGAATCACAATGGGTGGACTTTCTGTTTATTGAATATGTTGGGCAGTTATATTCACCACTGCCAGAAACAGCGCTGCCCTTTGCAAGAGTATATTTTGAATCGATTTGCAGTGGTTAGTTAATAGGTATTTATTGTTTTTTTTGGTTAAGGAATTGGCCAAGATCGGAGCAAGAGATGCCAAATCATCACATCATCATGAGCTCTTGCCCTTCGTTTGCCTCATCTGGGTTGCTCGTAATAATATTGTCTCAGTCTGATTTTTAGATAACATTACCCAGAGCATTTACACAGTGTCTCTGAGGACATTGTCTTCACTTCACTATGCTGTTCTTTAATGTAGATGCTGTTTTTTGCAGTGTGAAAGTCATGTTCATTGTTATGTTTTTGCACAAAAGCTGAACCTCCTACTGCCACAGAGTGCTTGTTTTTGAGTGTACAGATTTTGACATTGTAGCTGATCATATGGATTTTCTGCCTCGGTTTTGGATTGCCCCGGTAAAAACTTTGCTGCCATAGCACGCATAAACCAGTCAGGACAAGCTTGGCTGGTGTCCTGTACCTACTCAGTGGACAAAATCTCTAGTGCCATGTGGACTCTGTGACTCATACAAACCCCTTTTTAGACTGTGGCTGCTGAATGGGAAATGGTAATAATAGTATTTAATTATTTAAAGGTTATTTGACCGAAGAGTCAGGATATCATTCTGCTTTTTTTTTATTATAGCCACAATTTTAAAAAAAAATGAGTTACAGAAAATTTGTATTCAACATTTATGTCAAAATTTGGTCAAAATGAAGGGAAAAGGGGTATATTTGTATTCACTGCTGTCACTTTTTAAATTAAATGACTACTGTCGGCACTGCAATTCAGAGTGCAGCTGCTGTTTCTCTTCACGGTTTGATCTCCTTGCTGAAGAACAGCCTTTATATCTGTGTAGTGGTGAAGTTGCCTCTGTCATATTTATTATACTATGATATCAACTACTATACAAAAACTTCATACTATCACTCTGGCTGATATATCAGTTTCTCAACAAAAAAAGTTCATCCTTTTTCATTTTGTGTGCCTTCTTCTCATATTTATTACATATATTAAAAATACCTACATAATCCATGTGATGTGCTGATACTACTGTACATGGTTTTATTAAATTTTTGTGATTGTAATTGCCAAAGAGAGAACAGTAAAGTACATTTCTTTATGAAGGAAAAAAAGCGCTAATCAGTCGAACCACTGCTTTAAAGCAAATATATCTGCTGTAAAAACAATAACAAATTTCACAGGGCCAAACTGGATTCCTATCAAAGCCAAATATCAATGTCAACGAATGAAAAACACTTCATGAATTTTGGGAGGAAAATATGCAGTATGTGGAAAACCACTTGCTGCAATTTTACAGCTCATTTGCATACTTATGCAGTCTTTATTGGCAGGAAATAATAGCCAGACTTCAAACTTGGATGTGATTGTTTGAAACAAGTTTTAAATCTTTAAGATAAAACTGCCATTTTTACATAAACCAGCTGACTTGACCGTTTGTTTTGTCGATGATTAATATTTAGGACTTTAACAGGAACCACTCACATCATTTTAAATAAAATAGGACGTGTGTGACGCCTTTCATTTAGAAGTTGGTCATATCCCAGGGTTGAGACAATTTTTTTTTTTGTTCCTTGTTTAGTAACATGAGATAGTTCGGGATGTGTACTCTGTGGTTAAATGTGAAAAATGCTTTCATGCTGAGCATTCACACCAAATGTTAGATTTGAACATTAAAACAAAATCAACAATTATTTGTTTATGGCACTCGAAATGTCAACAGTGTAGGAAATTGTGGACGCTAGGAAGCGAGACCGAGGAGTGCGTCTTTTTGTGTATACTCCATAAACACTGGCGGATGTTTCCAGAGAACTACTTAATTCTGTGGGGAAGTTGAAAACCACACAATTTAATCTACACGTATCACATTACCACTAACACTCACCCTCTTCAGAATCCTTTTGTTGGCTAAACAATTACATCACAATGACTTATGACAGTTTTTTGTGTAACGCATTTCTGCAAGTCCCGTCAAGACAAACTAGCTCTTCTGCCTTCTTTTGTGGCAAAGCTCCACCGGCATTAAATCAAAATCATCATTGTCAGGAAGTTTCGCAAAGGTCTTACAGGAACTTTTCATTTTCAATGTTTTCCTCTATCTTTAACTATAATCTTCCAAAAAAATGTGGTGAAAATAACAATGGCATTTATGCTCCGCATTTATTAACCCTTATGAATATCAAGTGCCATATCCAGTAGGACTTGTATTCTCTTGTGGAGAAGCCTATTACTATAACATTTATGCAATGTTACCAAGGCAAGATACATTTCAAATTGTTTCAGTGTGCTGCATGATATTCCTGCTTTACTGTGTGATGGTGGAAAGCATAATATACTGAGTGTCCAGCATTAGTTCATGATATGTTAAGGTATGACCAGCTAATACTGCCGTCTCTTGAGGGGACAGCATTTGGCTCTGCTGAGGAACAAAAGAGAACCAGATAGGTAAACATGATGATTGAAATCACTATTCAGTCTTTCTGATCGATTCAGACCATATTGTTTACAGTTATTTAAGGAGCATGCCAGTAATTTAGCTCATTTACTACAAATCATGAATACTTTATCCAATTGCCAGTAGTTTTCCAAACCATGTTGCAATGTTTGGTATTTCAACTATCGGGTGAACGCAAACTGATGGCACTCAGAGGATTAAGCCTTCTGGCTTTGTTGGTCTTTTGACTTTAAGAGCTCAAGTAAATATTTTACCAATAAATATCCACACTGATTAGATTGAACTGGACTCTGAAGCATCATGGGCATACTCTTTACTGAGTTCACTTCCTTTTGCACCATTCATTAATGGGCTTTAGCCACTGGATGGGTAGACATGGACATTGGTGTGCTTGTCCCCTAAAATGCCTTTTGACTTTTCTTTTGGCAAACCCTGTCTCAGTTTGTTATTTGGAGGCATGGGGCTTTATGTGAGAATTTGGCACTGACAAACTATCCACTACGGCCTCACCTCATCTTAACTGGAGTCAGCCTGGGACCATCAAACATCTTTGCAGTGTTGGGCCCTATAGAGGCATTTTTATTGCAACTGACTGACAAATAATGCAGTTAATTATGCTAACAGATGTCTGTGCTCCAGTCAGTGAGTGAAATTCACTCTATTGTATTTGTATATTTATTGCATGTATGCATGATACTTCTGCACTGTCCGTGCATGCACCTATGGTTAGCCATTTACGTCCTTGTCCAAATATGGTAATATTTGGCTTAAAAAACCTATGTTTATTTATTTATTTATTTCTGATGGACATGATGTGTCCCTCTGCCACTGATGTGAAGCAGGACCTTATAAACCAATGGGTCATATAATGTTGGCTAATCAGTCATTTATATATCGTATATGGCTGTACTTTGTTTTTATTAGTAATTTAGAAATTTTACAATGATAACACAGGAAATCGCAAAGGAACATGGTAAACACAATACCTGCCAACATTAGCATGATACAACGGTGATTGTGAGCATGCTGCATATTAGTGTTAGCAGTTAGCTTAAGATATCGCTCTGCAGTACATTATCTTAAAGCAGCTAGTATTGCTGTAGTTATTTGTCTTGTCTTACCCCTACATTACAGACAGCAGTTAGTTCCCATACATTTGTATGAATATAAAATAGGAGAAACTTGATACATACTTAATGTAGTGATCTTTAATGAATGTAAACCAATGTCCATGCAAGTGTTAACAAAACTGCAAAACAGTTGGTAGTGTAGTAACTCTAGTACTAAATGTTCTGAAGTATACATGAAATGTAGTTATTTAGCTAAAAATGCTGGCATGGTGATTCAGTCGCTTTGAACAAAGAAGTAATTTGATCTGATGAAACGCTTCAACAGAATCCCTTTAGAGATGCATGGAAAACAATGGAGAAAGAACATAACCTCCACAGCCATCCAGATGTTTCATTCTACTCTTAAGTGCTAAAATCAGATGCTGTCACCTCAGGAATAATGTACTCTAGATGTGATATGAAGTGTTTTTGATTCTGTTGGTGCTCTTGGTGTGGATCGTGTGGGTTGGCCTTTTTATTTCTGGAACCTTTTGTGTGTATGCGTGTCTATTACCTTTCTGCCAGTCTGGCAGATGATTGATGGGCCTGTCGGTCAGTCTTTCTCTGCCTTTGTTTTTTACGGCAGGCCACCAAGTACTTCGACAGTCTCAGCTTCGGATGGGTCTGAGTGGGCCTCTCTGTCAGTCTCCCTTGATTGTGGTTTAGTATGTTACACTTGATTTTCCAGTGTGAGTCATGTAAAAACAAAAAATGTAAAATAGAAAAAAAAGAACAATGTTTATAATCCTGGGGAAGAAAAAAAGTGTTTATTCATGTGCAAATAAGGTATATACAGAATAAAACTTTATCATTACTAGATATTCCATTGCGTTAAGACTTCTGGCTGATGACCTTTTCTTACAGAATGACTGTTTTTTTTCCACAGTGGATCACATTTCTGTTAGTAACTTCTGTCACTTTGCCAACACACATTTCCCATCCAAATGTGTGTGAGAATGAGAAGGAAGCACCCCGAGTCTGCTCTCCCAGTGTCTAGCCAACATCAGAAACTTGCATCCAGCCAAAATCAACATTGTCCAAGAAAAGAAGCGAAAGATTCGTAGGTCTATCCACATCTCTCCTCACTGAACACTGAATTTGACTCAGCTACACATCCATTAACAAAGGCCCATAATGGTCATAAATTTAGCGATTCCTGATTTCCCTGTTGCACGCTGATCAAATGGTAAGTGAGTTTCTCATTAAGATGGTCCGATTTACACTTAAAACCTGAAACCAGCTGTGCACACAGTTTCAGAGCTACTATTCCTCACTGCCCCCCAAAGGCAAACTATAGGCTCATTTTACGCTTTATTATGGACGTTAAAACTAACCGTACTCCTACACGGTGTGCTGCTGAAACATAAAGAATGAAGGGATGCTTTGGGGCATTTTTAATGAGATCAATTACAATGATTTTCTTCTTTATAATGCCCTTTATTGTTGGTATAAAGAGACTAATATGATTAAATCCTATATTTTACAGATCCTGTGAAATAAATTGATTATGGTGTCAATCAAAAGTGACATTTTAGGCATGTATAATTTGTACGTCTGCAGCAAATAAGAGGCATACAAATTTAAAATATAATTTATTATCATATTAACACAGAGAAATTGCTAGCTCATAAGTTTATATTTTATACCTGAAGCATATTTTTCATCTCTGTTTTTAGTGTTTTCCCTTTCCTTAATGTACAAAAGATTTAGTATCATGCCTGAAAGCTGTATTTTCCGGTGACAGCACAGTGTCTATGTTGGACTCCATTTTTTTTTCCCCCTCCAAACTCTCCCTCTCTGAAAGTATTATTCCTTGTCTGTCACGGATGACTTGCGATGTCAACAGCACACGGTGGATTTCCTGCCAAGGGTTCTGGATTTCGCGTCTGGCAACAAGATGACCCTGTTGGTTTACACTAAGAGGTCACTCCTGTTGTGCTTTTGATTGTTATCCTAAGTCCCCGGGCTTGCGTCCCTCTGTCACTGATTGATATCTGGCCTGAAGTCCCAAAAGTAAACGGCTTCTAATGTAAATATGAAGAGTTTATTATGTCGGTAATTAAATTTGTAAGTATTAACAGTCCTCTCATTACAAGATATTTATTTTCTTAAAATGGGCTTTCCAAAGATTATAGAGACGGACTCGTATTTGTGCACCAAAGTGTACCTTTTAAGTGCTTTTTCTCCTTCATTTACATGCATGTCCACTCTTCAAACCCCTACTGTCCCTCTTCTCATCTAATGCTTACCCTCGCATTCCTCACCACACCAGATGAAGAAGATATAGTTTCATGGAAGTACTCTTTAAAGTACTGCCAGTTTTAGATTACCAAAGAATACAGTCTCCACATGGATGCCGCTTTGTGCCCATGGACAAATACGCTGTCCACCACTGAGAAAGTCTTTTTGTTGTTGTTGTTGTTTGTTTGCTTTTTGCACAGATGTTTCAAACAATCCAACAGGCACACACTTATTGGGAAGGAAGAACAGCTCT
Organism: Pelmatolapia mariae; assembly: GCF_036321145.2. Classification (NCBI taxonomy): domain Eukaryota; kingdom Metazoa; phylum Chordata; class Actinopteri; order Cichliformes; family Cichlidae; genus Pelmatolapia; species Pelmatolapia mariae. The sequence goes on from NC_086242.1 coordinate 13,053,268, forward strand.
GTGGGTTGGGGTTGGAAGAAACTGCATTTTGAGCCTCATCTGGCAACAAAGAACAAGAATAAGACCACCAAGGCATTGTTGAGGTTTTGTTTTATTTCCACGTCTCCTGCTTTTTAGCTCCTTTGTGTCATTTTAAAGGTTGTTACTTTGACTCGGGGCTCAAGAGAGACATCTGTAACCACCCCAGTCCCAAATGAATTTCCTACCCTTTCATTTAAATTTCAAACACCTCATAAAGGCGTTTGTTTGGCAAGAGCTCAAAACCCAATCACAACTGCTGTCATAAATATCTTGTGATACTTACAAGGCACCAGGGGATCTCATTTGGGAGAAGCTGAAATTGATATGTTTAGCATATCTTGTTCTTTCCTACAGAATTTCTGTTTTTTTTTTCTTAACCGCTGCATTTTTTATTCATAAAGGCTATACCCTGAGGGTCAGCAGTCAACTGCATGCAACTGCCTACATTCTTGTGCTTTTTTTTTTCTTTTTAAAGATATTAGATTACGATGAACGAGATTAGAGTAAAAGTATGGCTTTCTTTCATGGTGTTTAAGTAGCTTCTCATGGCTCACGGTTTAAATATACGGACAAAAAGATGGCTTTTATTAAATAACAAATCATTGTAAATACTGACACGATTTGCTTTTAATTAACAGTTCTGATTTCTCATCACAGTCATTATTACATGGATTCCAGCAATTCAATAATTACAAAAAAAATCCTTTCCCTTTAAGGTTCCGAAGGTCCCGTTTGTGTTGGTAACAGATTTTTTCTAAATGTTTTAGCTGAAATTTGTTAGATTTCGTGTGTAATGTTTGCTTTGAAATCCAGGTGTGGCCTAACAGCAGCCAACTTTACATGATCTATGGTCCAGCACAAAATGGTGGTCTGTGGTTCACTTCAAGTCGAGCTGCGTTTTCCAGATGACTGCACAAGTTCTCTCTATGGGGTGACTGTCCTTCGCGAGAATGTGTTGCGTAAGAATTACAGTAGGTAGGAAGGTGACTTGAAATCTGGAATACAGACAATATTATGCCATAAATGGTTAGAAAACAACCATCAGAAAAGCAGTGTCTCATCATTTCTCCATGGAATCACACAATTGCACAATTGACTTTGGGTGTGATTTCTAGAAGCTGATAAAGCTGTAAGCACACTGGAGAACATCATAAAAGTTTAAACAATTATGAATAGTTTTAATTTTTCAGTTTTAACTATTTATTCACGCACTTACGTGTCCCTGTGGCCTGAATGCATGAAAATAAGGAGTCCTATTTCTACTCTCAGGCACTTGTCAACTGTGTCACTCATTCTGTTTATAACTTTAATGAACAGAAGTCCTTGGTGTAGCCAAAGGGTGGAAGCTTTCTGGTTCAGTGGCTTCTTGCAAATATGTGGTTCTTCTTGCTTCGCTGAGCAGTGACTTTCAGGTCATGCCAAGGCAGTTTGCAGCTGAGGATGAAACAGGAGATGAAAATTAGCACCTTGAAATCCGAGACTGAGGTTCTCAGAGGATGACATTTGAATGTTATTTGTTGAGGAGGAGCCGCCGCTGCAAGTGGAGGCGTTCAAGTTTCTTGCAGTTTTGTGGAGGAGGAGAGTGGAGCAGAAGACTGACAGGTGGATTGGTTCACCGTTTGCAGTGATGTGAACGCTGATGAATAACTTGAGAATCAAACCCGATAAGGTCTCAAATATAAGCAGTGAAAACAAGCTTTCTTCTGAAGGGTGTTGGGGCTCAGCCTTTGAATTAGGATCAAGATTGGTGATTGATGATTTGGGAGGGTCTGAGACTAGAGTTGAAAGTAAACAGCTGAGGTGGTTTGGGCTTCTGTCTAGGATGCTTCCTGGGTGCCTCCTAGGTGAAGTGCTTTAAGGCCTTGAGGTGGACCTGAGGCCTCTCGGAGGGATCATATCTTTCATCACACGTGTGAACATCTCAGTATCCCTCTTGAAGACCTGGAGGAGGTGGCTGACATGTACCAGGTTGGTTGAAGATCTAAAGCAGCCAAATGAGCAAATAAATTATTAGAATGAATAAAAATCAATAAAATAAGAATAATAATCACAATCTCTTTAGCATCAAGCATTAACTGAGGGGTTTCTAGTTAAATCAACCAACTAAATCTTATCCTGGTAGAGAAAAGAATATATACTTTTGGCAGTACACATAAATCCTATAGACTCCCATTCAAAAAGCAAAACAATTAAAAATTAAATTACAGTCATTACAGATATCAAAAGCCACAGTTATAGGCTTAACATTACTTTCAGCAATCATACAAACCAGATACATAGTCATTCAAAGCTTGAACCAAATGAGGTTCCTAAATAAAAACAGAGGTTTACATAATTGGTTTGGCAATGTTCTAGCCTTACCCCAGCATATCCAAAACAGCTTAAATTCCAAATATCCTCCACCTGCTTCGTTGTCTCTGCACTGCCTCGGATCCACGTTGGGAGTTCTGTTACTTTGTGACTCATCTGCTGGTTATTAAAGTACTCACTTAGTTGTAAATGCTGTCTGGTAGCATTGGCTTTTCATGTTCCTTTCATGTTTTTTTGGCCACAGAGAAAGTGAGGCTAAAGCAGAGGAGCCAGCTGTATCAGGAAAACAGAAACATAACGAGTGCAGATGTGGGATGCTCTTCCTCAGCGGGCTATGCAGTGACCAATACCAGAGGTCTGATGTGGTTTTTGAATCACCAGCAACACCCACAGTTTTGTATCAGTTGTCTTTGACTGGAAATATGAGTGGTGCTTATCTCAGGGGAGAAAAGAGCAGGACAGGAGAGAAAACAGAAGAGCACTTACAAAGATTTGCACACAGCTTGGAGGTGAAAAAGAAACAAGCTGTCAAAACGTTGCTTTTAAATGATGGTACCAGGGATAAGACAAATAAATGTTCAGCTGCTCTTGAAGACGGAAAATAAATTGCACATTCCCGGCCATCGAGAGTCGTAAAAAACCATTTCATTTATGTATTACAGATTTTGCAGATAGAAACTTGTGTGGGCTAGCCTGTTCTGGTCAAAATCATTAGGATAAAAAGTTTTATAAATTATTACTATCATTAACAAAGGCAAATTAAATAAAATATAATATGCAGCTGTCAGATGGTTGCATACATTTATAATGGGCATGAATATCATGGTTTTAATCGTGTTTTCTAAAGTGGAAAGATTGTACAGCATATATGTGTGTAACACCTCAACCAGGTGTTTTTGCTATCCCTCAGCAAGCTTCTGGCATAATTCTTCTATGCATAATTGTTTGGTTTCCTGGTGTAGCTTTTAAACATAGTCCACTAAATTTCAATAGAGGCATTGGGAGAGCAAAAAACTTGATGTTAGCTTGCTTTATCCATTCCAAAACCGGGTTTTGTGCTTTTGATATAATTCCTGTTTCAAGCATTTAGCTGTTGATTTGAGGTAAAGTTGAAGAATCTGGAAGTAGTGGTACTTTTTCATTATTCCAGTATCATTGGCAGCAGAACAGCTCCAGAGCATAATGCTACTACCACCGTGCCTAATGGCTGGTATAGTGTTCTTGGGTTTGAATCTAAGCCTCAGCCTCAGCCTGACCTTTACTCCTCCAAACATACCTCTTGTCATTGTGGCCAAATAGCTTGATCTCTGTCAGGTCTCCAGCAGCCATTTGGCTTGTCCATGTGTAACTTTAATTTCAGTCAAGCTTAAAGGGATCAATTTTAAAGTAATGGCTACTTTCTAGGTTGGATGGTGATGTAAATCTCACTTTACTGTGGACAGTGAAGTAAGTGTTAAAGCAGTTTTCTGTCACGGCGGGGTACGCCAGTGTGTTTGTGTAATGGACCCAAAAGCAGATACTAGAGAGACAAACTGAAGTTGACCAAAAGCGAGCCGTTTATTAGCTGGAATCCAAAACATAAAATCAAAGCAAGATGTAACGGGGCGAGAGTATACAAAAACCTGAATTGGGATAAACGCAACGCAACATGAAAACATTAACATGAACGTGACATGAATATGAACAGATGAAAACTGTTGACTTGAAACATAAACAGGGACCTAACGCATGGAAACAATCTTGAAACTTACTGTGACATGACATGAGCTAAGCAGAAATTAGCTGGGAAAAGCAAGGGTGGATAGACAGACTGACACCAAACAGAGAAAGACAGAGGACTTAAATACACAGGGAAAGTGAAACTAAACACAATGAACATGGAGACACCTGACTCTACAAAATGAAACGGGAAACATAACGAGACGCAGACATGACATGAGCTTGGCAACATGAAACACATGACAGACTGTGGCTACGTTCACACTGCAGGCGAAAGCGCATCAAATCCGACTTTTTTGACCCTATGCGACCCATATCCGATTATGGTATGACAGTTTGAACAGCACAAATCTGATATTTTCAAATCTGACATAGGTCACTTTCGTATGTGGTACTGAATGCGATACATATCTGATGTTGTAGAAAGCGACTGCTGTTTGAATGGTCATGTCGCATTAAATCCATCTTTTACCTCACTGACACAAGACAGACGCCAATTATCAGCACCAGAGAAGACAAACCTCTGCACGGAGGTAGCAGCCACTGCTCCAAACAAGGCCATTGCTAAAGCACGGGCTCTCTTTTTTCTCAGTGTCCTTCTTTAACTAATTTGTCAAAATTCTGTCGGTTACGACTGTGCAGAAATTGATAGACTGCTGCAGAAACACCTACTAGCTCTGTAGCCGCCGTTTATACTTCTGTAAACAGAGCGCGTTGTATGTGACGTCTTCTTTTGCACATGCGGGGCGCTTTGAGGGCCGTGAACCGTTCACTCTAGAGCGCATTTGGTGTCACATTTTATTTGTAGTATGAACAACCAGACAAAAAAAATCGGATTTGATCAAAAAGTCGGAATTGAGCATTAAGACCTGCAGTGTGAACGTAGCCTAAGATGTGGACTAACATGGTGGACTGACAAGGAGCGTGAACATTGTAGAAACATACAGAGGGAGAAAGGAACCGGAGATATGGACATAACTAAGTCAGGAACACAGGGTGAAAACACAAGGGGAACCAAATCAAAAAGGAACTAACATGGCAAACTAGGCAAAAGAGAAAGAGCTTTAAATAACTACATGACTTGAGCATAAACAATGAATGTCAAAATACAAGAAACTCAACACACTGGGTCACACAACCTAGGACCGTGACAGTTTCCAGTTCATGGCAGGCTTGATTCTTGGTGGTTCCTGGATTGTTTCCGAACATCCTAACTAATTTCCTTTCATATAAAGGTGATAGTTTGAGCCTTCTACTAGACCACAGCAAAAGTGCTGACACAGCCAAATAACGTGTACTTATTTACAGTTGTTTGAAATGATCTTGGAATCTGCAATTAGTTGTTTAGAAATGGCTCCAAAAGGCCTTCACAACTCATGCAAATCTACAATTCTCCTTCTTGGCTTATCACTGAGTTCTTTGACTTTCCCATTGTCCTGAGTATCAATCAATCCAATGAGTCCAGTCAAATAAATATTTTTTTATCCTGCCAAAGAGAAAATACCAGTTGTACTTAATCATGATCACTAACAAGTAGTTAATATGGTTAAAATACATTGTAGAAAGTGAATGCATGCATATTTCTGAACCTTGTGCACCCAGAGCTTGTTTTTTAAAGTCATTAAAGATATATGCCGCACAATCAAGCCACCCTAGAAGAATAACGCATCAAAGAAATAACTGAAAGCCCTAAATTACCTTGAGATTTATCCATATGATAACTGTGTGTCATCTTCTGATCACAAATGTATCTACCTTAACAGGAATAAAAGTAAGTGAGCAACCACTTTTAGTGTGAACCAGCTCACCAGAAGATTGTTTATTTAAAGATAAGAGCAATTTCCTGGAAAACTGGTGATGCAGCATAAGTCAGTTGTGTGTTCTGAGAAAATTGTGAAAGTAAATCAGATTGTTTATAATTGTGTGACTATCTGGATTTGTCTTGCTATAACTGTTGTTCAACTGGTTGTCTAACTGCCTTAGTGACTGACAGTCCAAACGGACAAATTCCTCCTCAGAGTCACAAACAATGAGTCACTCTACTAAGCTAGCACTTCTGATGACTCTTATACATTTTCTCCTTACTAAGGCACATATCAGATACATCAGATGCATCTCAGTTACATAACCCAGACATATAGTCAGACCAGACATTTTTGTTGTTAGAGCGTGAGTTATTTCCTCCAGTGTGCGAGCCCCAGGTGTCTGATCACAATAGCGAGTCAGCATATCAACTGTGTGTCATAACACAGCGTAATTAACCGCCGAGTCTGGCACACACAGACAGTCGACTCTCTTAAAGATCTTCTGACACGCCAAGCCCCCCAACTACTGTGGCTAAATTAACCTACAGCTGCATCTCACAGCTGGAACTATATGCAGATGCTCCCATTTCTCCAGGCATACACACAAGCACACACAGACACATAAATACACAAAAGCTGTGCAAAAGATAAACAACCTTCTCCGTCTTTACACATACTTGAAAGCAAAAGCAAAACGCACCAGACTTTCCAAAGCGCAGGTGACTCCTCTTACTCATTTGCAAACCGTCACCCCCGGTGTGGAGCACTCACGCAAACACCCATGCCACCCACATTCATAGTTAGGAGGAAAAAATTAGAAGCATTCAAAACAAGAAAGTGGAACACCTCCCTGCCACAAATATGAAAGGGCTCGCATGTGAGAACTTGCAGGCAGGGAAGTCCATTAGATGCTGAGTAAGTGAAAAAATGGCGTTAATAAATAATTAGTGCAATGAAAGTGAGTGAGCAGGTCAGGGCAGTGTAAGTGTTATTGTTTGTTTTTTTTTTCTTTTGAGAAATAGATATAAGCTAATATTGTTGATATGGAGCGAGGATAGATGAACTACTATTCTTTCCTTGAATTTCTTGTTGCATCGCATCTGTCTGTGCAAAGCATGAAGCGGTCCAGCATACTGTTGCAACCAGCTCAGCCTGTTCTCATTCCCAGGGTGTCATACATGTCTTTTGGCATATCAGAATTCCACACAAGTTGTCCTTTGACATCTGTGTCATGACTCACTAGGTGTATGGCAGTTGTGAAGTGGGTCTCTCAAATGCGGAAAATCGCAGAGGTCCACTTGACTTGACATTTAAACAGACTCGTCCAGGGTTTATGTTGCGAGGAGGCATATTTAAAGTAAACAGCAATTTTTTCCTAAACCAAAAGGAGAAAACGGAGAAAACAAAGTGGGAAAAGGAAGCTCCCAAATGTCTCCTGGATGACAAACTTTTCCCGGTCATCCCGGTCAACTATTTTACACACACTTTCACCTCTTCAAAAGAGGATTGCTACCTCTCTGTTACCGTGTTCCCCCCTTTTACCTGTTTTAAAACTTCATGTAATGCATGGCTGTTGTTGTCGTCCCACCTCTTTAAGAACTACAACATTGTTGTTTGCTGTTTTTATCAGCTTTAACACAATATAAATGAACTTTCTTTCTCATGCTTGTAGATTATACTTTCAAACCTTAACTTTGTTTGATTGGAAAGAGTCAGGTGTCAGGATCTCCAATGAACTTTACAGATAACTACTTTGGGCTGCTCCCTTGTTCTCAAAGGTAGCTTCACATGTTGATTTTGGCAGATTTTTGTGCCAAATGCTTTTCCTGATGCAACTTCAAGGAATTTGTGTCACCTCCCAGAAAGCTTGTCTTATGCACATGTTTAAACTACTTCTGAGTAACTTTACAGATACTGAATAATTATTCAGGTGTCTTAGCGGCCTTAAACTAAAACTGTGACATGATATGCAGCAGTCCAACCAAGCTGCCTCATGTTTTGATGTTTTATGTTATCCTGATTATTTTACATTAGTTTTCGCATTCTGATATATTTTAGAATTTATTTATGTATTTAATGTAATTACTCTTAGTCTTGGGTGTTGTTTATGTTTCTGCAGCACTATGGTGCTGAAGAAATTAGTAGTTTAACATCTAGCTCACTAGTGTTGATGAAATGAGTCCCGTTTCTCAGGGTTTGCTGCGGTGACATGCGTGTATTCGTCTTACAGGCCCACTCCCTGGGGGCCTTGAAAAGCAAGGGGACCCTATGTACTTTTGGCTGCTCCCTTTTCTCCTAAAGAGATTGCCACAGTGGCTTGCATGTTTGATTTGGTACAGATATTAGGGTGGATGCCCTTCTTGGAACAACCCTTCCTTTTGAGCCAGGACTGGGAGTGGCACTAGGAGTACACTAGCTTGTGACTCCCCTGAGGCTTGAATTGTGACTCCACCCGGTCTTGAACTGGGTTCTTTTTCATCTAAGGCGAATGAATGACATTGAACCATTGAAAAGACAATTGACATTTTTGGCATTTAAAGTGGAGACATGATTTTCATGTAGGTGTCAAATGGAGACATAATATATAGCATACAACAACAAGTTGACAATATCAAGGATTTATACAGGTAAAACAAAGGTGATAGAATCTAAGAGTCAAAGACTACTGCCTTCTGTTAACTGGGATTATTACCAGGACAAACACGATGTTAAAGACAAAAGATTCTTCTGAGTCCATCTCAGCATTATTCATTACTGTCCATGTGGCTCATCCCCCCTCCCTTTCCAAACGCCTTCGATGCTTGTCCCCTCCCGGGGAAGATGGCGGTCGACTGGACCAGCGCAGACATGCTGCAGGACCGGATGCGCTGTCTACACCGGCTCTCTATTACCCTTTACCCACCCCTGTTGCTTGTCTTGTGTTTCTATGGTGTATTGATAGTCATGTGCTTTTTGTATGCGCTGAGGTGGGGGTTTTTTTTCTGTTCTCAAACTGATCTCCCTGTTGGAGCTCAGTCTGGGAGGAGTTCTTTTTTCTCCTCGTCTTTCCTCATGTTTTGTATTTTCCATTGTTATACCTCTCTGACCTGTCTTCCCCATGTGATGTTTGTGTAATGTATGTATGGTCGGAAGGGTAAGATGGCGCTGGCACGGCTGGCAGCCTTAACCCAATTTCCCTCGGGATGAATAAAGTATGATCAATCAATCAATAAAACTGTATTGTCACATTAAATAAATACCAAAAACTGTTTTATTTTACTCAGTGGATTTGGTATGGACCAGATCCACTGAGTAAAATCCCTTGGACCTTATCCCCTTTTCTATTCTTTTGTTTTTAGCTAACTTTCCCAGCTCTTTGACGTAGCATAGCTCTACCTGTTCTTCATCTGGCTCTTATGTTCTCTTGTGTATCATAACAACAGCTAATCTGTTCTCTTACTTTTCCCTATTTTTGTTTAGCTTAGGCATTTATAAGCATAGAAGAAACGCACAACTGTTACTCTGTTTCCATCTTCCAAAAGTTAGTCCAACAAGATTAGGAGCATTTTTTAACTTTGGACATAGTGAGGACATGCTGTTCCTCCCTGCATCTCATGTTAATTACAAGCTAGCTGCGATTCCAGCTGCAGACATGACAGTGACATTAATTCTCACGTCTAACGTTTGGAACAATACCAAATGAGCGCATTTCTCAAAGCTTTTGAACTATTTTGACTTTATAAATGAACATAAATATGAATTTGTAAGTCCACGTCAACACTGAGGATGTATGTTAGCAGATGTAACAGTGGGTGTGTGCACACATGTCTGTCCCCTCTTGGTAAGTGTGTATCACAGGCATGCGTCTGGGGATCTGTGTTGAAGGGAGGTCAAACCTCGGCCCGGGTAATTTGCCACAGATGAAACTCGACTCCAGTCCAGGGGACGAGTGCAAGTAAACGTTTCAAAGCTGCAGGAAATCTATTAGCACCTGGTGGGACTCTCCGCACACCCTACTCCATCCTCGCTCCCCCTCTCTACCGCCTTCTATCCCTTACTCTGCCGCCTCACCTCTCCACTTTCCACCCTAGTTAATAAAGCCACACAAGACCACCACACTCCTGCTGTGCCACTAAAGTCAGGGGATTAGTGAGTGTGTGCTTGTGCACATGTGTCTGTCTGTGGCGTGTGGCAAAGCATGCATTTAATGCCTGTAATATGTGGACCTCAGAAAGAGCATGTAATGTATCTGGACCTGTCTTTTTTACACACGTGGAGCCAGTTAGCAGGGAATGAGGTGCCAGACAAGCATGCAGCAGCTGCCGCATGAGAAACAATAGCTCATGATGCAGGCACAGTAGGTTGCTGTCACTGCTGAATGCTGACTCTAGGTCAGATAAGATGTCCTGCTAAACCTGGTGGGACGATGTTCGTAGTGTCCGGGGAAAGGGAATTATGGTCAGCTTCACCACAAATATACAGCTAGATGCTCAAAGGAGGAGAAAAAAATGTCACACTGTTTTTTTCATAATAACTGAATTTCACATTAAACATTTAGATGAGAAAATATGGAAATATTTATGATACTCATGCCAAATCTTCTTCTGCACTCAAGCAACTCCAACAGAACTTGTTAGATATTCTTACAAACCCATTGGTTAGACCTCATCCTAATGATCAGAGCCATTCAACGCATTTTCATCCATTTCACGATCCACTCCAGAGACAAATACCCGTTCGCGCTTTTTATTTATTTCTCTGGACTGTGGGAGGAAGTCAGAGTACCCAGGCACCATTTAACTTAACATGCATGTTGGGCACAACATGCACACTCCACACAGAAAGGCACTCCGGACCCTTCATTACCTGAAAATCAATTTCTTTTTGGGGGGAAACACTCAACATACATCACATAGTGTAAATAATGAGTGCACGGTTCATTAAATACATTTTTACCAGTAAATTTTTATCTGTATTCAGTATGAACTGCATTGTCGCGTGCTAAAATGGAATGCTTGAAAACTGGGGAAGACTGAGTCATCCATTGGGAAATGTTTGTGCTCGTGTCTGAGTCACAGTTTGCACCTGCAACATGACAATAAGCAAGCACGCCTCGCTTAAATACATAAACAAGGCATTTGTGAGTTAACACCTTTATTAATCAAAGTTATCGTTTCAGTTATACCGAATGCCAGTCACTCAAAACTGTTTCACTTATTGTAATCACGAAGGTATGTGTCCGTCACTTTGTACTCACATGGTTGCGTAACTTTTTCTAAGATGAAGCCTCAGATGAAGGTCAAATAAAAAAGATATTTCTGCCTTAAGATATTTTGGCATAGAGATCCCGCATAATTATAATTGTGCATCATTTTATCCTGGGGCAAGTAATCTGGGTGGTGTTTCCAACTGCTGATACAACTTTGCCCTGACAGTGGGCCTTACAGTTCGGGTGTGCTTTCAAAATGTTTTTATTAAATGCAATTGCTGATATTTTCCTCATAAATTTTCTCTCTCTGCTGCTAAATGCTGACTCCAGGTCAGATAATGTGTCCTGCTGAAGCTGCTGGGACGATGTTGGTAATTCACAGGCAAAACTAGGTATCCTTACAAACACAGCCCTAACCCTGATTAGACCTCATCCAAATGAGAGTCCCTTTATGTTAAAACATAACATTTCAGGAACACAGGACCCTCTTGCTGTGAGGCACTTTTGATTTTTTGCTCAAGGGAACCTGTTACTGCCTCTTCTTCTTTGGGAAATCTCTACATAGGTAGCATGATATATACAATAAGCATGTAGTTCATTAGATAGATATTCACTGGTAAATTTGTAACTATTTTCAGTTTGAATTTCACTTTCTTGTGCTAGAATGGAAAGAATGAACTCGAGGGAACACTGAGTCAGTGGGAAATACTTGTGCTGATGTCTGAGTGACAGTTTGAAATAATGCCTGCAGCATGCAAACAAGCAAGGCATTCATCATTTACTTTTAACATTTAAGTTGTGAGCGCTTAAAGCTATTTATCTTTCTGTAATCAGGAAGATATAAGTCTTCCACTTACACAATGTTTTATACTTGCAAGAATACTTGATTTTTTTTGGATGGATCCCAAAAGTTGCAAAAAAAATTGTTTTTCTACCTCAGGGTATATTCGGCAAGGTGTCAATGCATAAGTATGACCTTGCATCATTTCATCCTGGGGCAGGTGATCTAAGGAGCTTTCCCAATTTTCTTACTCATGATATAACGTTGGCCTGAGTTTTAAGATCAAGGCGTGTTATGTTGTTAGATCCAATCAGTAATTTTTTTCTCATACATGTCGTTCTCTATGGTGGCTTAACTGGTTTTATGTTTTGTTTTGATTTGTTTTTTGCTGGTTATTTTGAACCACCTAGATAACGAAAAACCTGACAGCAGATACTGAGCCGTCAGAGCTTATTAACCGACCCATTTTTATAAAAGCTGACAAACTGAAAAAAAATTTGTTTGAAAAGAATTTGAAAATTCTGCATTAGAACACTGGCTAACTCAAACTTAGTCTTTAAGCATAATTAACTCTGCAGCTTCTTTTTTCCTGCAGTGAAAAAATCTGATTATTTAAGTCAACTGAGTCTGTGGAGAGTTTGGGCGGTCGTGAGCACGCTCGCCTGCTCACCAGCTAGCTCGTGTTCAGGGTCCGACCTAATTGGGTTTATGTGCGGGAATGTTTTCCAAAGCCACACTTGTGAAATACCTCCACATCTGCTGCCCATTAGCGGTGGACATAACACACAACAGAGAGAGGAAAGCCCCCAACCCATTGATTCATTGGACCGCAGCCCGACTTTTATTGCAGCGGAGAAAAAAAGGCTCGCTGCAACACAACGAACGCTGGCTTACCCATCTCTATTTCTTCCTCCCCAGTTCTCTATTTCATCTGTTTTTTTGTTCATTTATTTATTCATTTTTATTTTGGATATTTAATCTCTCTATCTATTTGCTATTCCTATGATCAACATCTTGCTCTCTTTATCTTGAAATTAGAGTTCCTGCACCAGTCTTTTCTCCTCAGGTGCAGCCAATCCTCTTTGAGAGTCTACCCATTTTGCAAGTCTCAACCATCAACTTTTCACACCTATGGCTTTCTATTTTCATCAAACAGCTCTTATTTTCCAAACCCGCTTCCCAACTCTGTGTGCTTCAGTGTCTAGTTTTTCGATAGCTATTTATCTATGTCGACATGACTTCCATCTCTTTCTTCTTGTCACTCCCCAGGGCAAGGACGTCCTTCTGTTTAATCCTGTGGTGGGCATGAGGAGAAACTAGCAAGGGGGTCTGACAGCCCCCTGACCCCTCATCTGTCATCTGCAAGGGGAAAAGCACCCTCCTAATTGGGGAAAAGCGTTGAGGGGTTGTGGGGCTGGTATGGAGGTTGTTATTCTAGTGTTGGCGGGGTCAGAGGTGAAAAGGGGGTGATCACACCGGTGATTAGCCTCCTTCATGTGCAGGAATGGAGGGAAGCATGGACAGGGGGAGTGTTTGTTGAGCAGCTGGGGTGTAAAGTAATTAGAGAGAAATGGGTAAAGCCCTGCATTAAGCATGGCCAGTGCTGCAAATGATACCGCCCTGGTTCAGGGCACGAGGTTGTAAATAACAGAGGTGATGGCTGATGAGGCTCAACGCCGATAAGGTGAGTCCAGGTACAGATAAAAGCAAGAATAATCCAAGCCAAACCATGAACACCAAATATTTGCATGCATATGTACACATATGATCAAAGTGTGCATCACTGAGCACTTTATTCCCACTAAAAACTTTAACACTGTGAGATTTCATGTAGTAGTTCACTGAAAAACGATTATTAATATTGCTGTTGTAGCCCTTTGAACTACTTCCTCCCAAATGCTCAGAATATCAGTAATCAGAGACCTGGAGCTTCCAGCTGGATAAGCAAATTAGCTGTGTTTAAAAACCATTTATCTTAGACACCAGTGTGCTGGCATCATGCTGTAAGCAGTCAAATGAGGCTCCCTTTCACGAATGCAGTGCGAGCAGACAATTTAAAAAAGCACCTTTCCTCCCTGAATCCACTTGATGAGCAACGCTACCAATCTCTGAAGGTCTCTCTGCTCTGCACTTCCCCTGTCCACACCTCTTTACTTGGCTCAGCAGGCCATTAAATGGATGTGTGTTTATGTGGGCATAAATGGAGAGAGCAAGAGTAAAAAACAAAAAAGACAGCCATATATACTCATACGTGATATGTAAATAATATGTAAATATGTAAAATGTAAAGGAAACTGTATCTTTGATACCTAAGTGGTATAATTTTCACTATATGCATCTATGTGTATGGCGTTGTCTAACTCTGCAAAAATTTGAATTAACAAATGAAAAATGTATTTACAGACAAAAATGAATCAATTTCTGTCACATTATATAAAGGCATCTGTGCCTAAATAAATTTTAATTTCAATTACACTCAGTTTAATGAAAGATGATTTTATTTATTAAGTAATTTTTTAACTTGTTTCCGCCTTTTTTGATTTGACAGTTTCAGTCCTCCATATAAGACAAATTAAATTACATTTTTACCATTTCAACCTCAGCGTTTGATCGGGAAAATAAGCCCATTTGGTGTTTGTTTGTTTTTTTAAACAAAAGTAGAGATTGAGATCTAATAGGAAGAAGAAAATTGTTTCAATCAATAATCACATTTGTTTCTTTTCTGCCTGGAAGAGTATTTTCTTAATGTGGCAGAACCAAAGGAATTAATGACCCGAGAAAGATCAAGGTTGCAATTATTATCGTTATCTCCCCTGGATGACATTGGCCTGCTGGAATTTAAGGGCGATCGCACATCAGCTGGAAGTCATCTGAGAATTATCTTGCTATCAGATAAAAAAAAAAGTAGCTTGTGAACACGCTGTCATGAACTGGGCCATGTAGTTTCTGGCAGTTGTGAAGTTTATGTCAGTTACACTGATTGCGTCTTAAGCTTGTATTTAAATAAAACGATCATATACATCATACATAACATCTCCTGCTCTCATTAACAGTGCTGCAGAATGACTGACATCTTGGATTCCTCAGCACCAGGCCTGCAGTGAAAAAAATAAATTGTGGAAGGCAATACTCCCATTGCTTTGGTCTGTTATGAAAGCGCACTCCAACTTCCAACATCTCCTCCCTCGATGCATAATCAGCTGTCAAACCTAACTTATTTACCCAAGGCTTGTGAAGCACATGGGACAGGGAGCGCTGTAATTCAAAAGGTACCAATCTACAGAAATTTCCTCCAAAACAGATTTCGAGTGTCTGGATTTCTTCTTTGCTCTACCACTGATTGACATGTTGTGTGCATGCTGAACAGCACACCTACATGCCTGCTGCCAGGGCCTACAGAGTTCTAGTTTGCAGCCCCCTGAGCACATGCATACACACACCTCTACACCTGCTGGTACACTTTTGTACCACATACGCATACGAAAGGCAGGCAAAGGGACCAAAGAGAAATAAAATGACCTGCACGCGTCTTAATGAGGGAGGGCTGGGCGTCTGGCATTTACCTCAAACCATTTCTTCCCCCTCCTGCTCTCTCTGGAGGGCTTTAAGTCTGCCGCCTGTTAACGGCTGAAGTGTGGATTTCCTGTCAAATAAGGGTTAGAGCCCAACAAAAGTTCTGTACTCTAGTACCTAAATAGGATCACTTCCAGCTGCCCCACCTAAACACACACATTTCATGTCTTATAACGTCCCTATAGGGATTTATACTGTTCCTGTGGTGCTCAGTGTTGTCTTTATAGTGACCTTATTGTACCTTTGTGGCACTTTTAAACTCCAGTGATCAGTGCAACAATAATAAAGATAGAGAACATAGAAAGTTCTATGTTGCATTTTGCTCTAGCCAATCGTATCCCTTTATAAAGCAAATAATATAGTTGTTAGGACTGTGTAAGGTCACTTTACAATGTGCCATTACCATACGCCATGACTCTTGGAACTGTTTTCACCTCATATATATTTTTATCCCGTCTGATTCCCTCAGTCCCTGACAGATATTTTTCATTTTTGTCATTTGACTTCCCTGAGAACAACTGACCCTGTGTGCCTTTGAAAGAAGATGCTCTCTCGTGATGGCGAGTCTGTGCAAATTTGGTGGCATGTTTGTCACTGTGGGGAGCACATTCATCATAGAGACAGACGGCTTAAACGTTATGATACGGACATGCACTGACACGCTGACTGATTGAAGAAACTCAGAGTGTTTTTGTATCAATTGGCTGGAGTTCAGAGAAAAAGTATTTGCTGCAGTTTCAGTGTCTTGCTTCAGGGAATTTCAGTGAACTATTTCTTCCTTGTTTTATGTATTCTTTTATGTCTGTGCACTGTGTCTGGTACTACATTAGGTATTTTGCAACTGGCTAATCCACAGAGGATGCAATCAATATCTTGCGCCAAGATCTCTTTGGCGCAACATGTAAAGAATCCCATCTGCCTTTTTGGCTGAGCCACAGTGAGGCAAGTGAGGAGGGACAGAAAAGGGGATCTTTCAAGAAAAAGTTCTTGTCTCATGATCACCAGACCAATAAAGGTCCTTTAATTATTTTGCATGGCCTCAAGACAGCACACTATGGCCACTTCAGCCTCAGTGCTCCACTGATGTAAAAGGGTGAACAGCTTCTACCAAGTATCATTTTATCTTTTACCTTAATCACAACTATTTAGCCATAGGTCACGAATAAAGGTCCTCACCTTGGCTATACAGAGTAGTGTTAGATCATAATTAGTTGCAGTCACGGATTTCTCAGCAGCAGATGGTCCAAGTGCAAAAGTTAGTGAGCTGTCAGCTTTGGAAATGATGCATAAAGTATTTTTAAATTTAACTACTAAAAAACTCTTAATAAATGAGTTTAATGTAGTCGAGTAATAAGTAGTTTATATGATGAACTTATAAATAAATAAAAATAGACTGCATCCTGCATGTCGATGGCAGATTAACAGCAGATCTATAAAGCAATATTAAGTTCTTTCTTTACAATTTATAAACTTCTTTTTAAAGTTAAAGGTTAAATTCTACACAGCAATCAACAAATGAGTTGCCAAAAACGGATTGTATGTAACATTAATTCGTTTTTCTTTTCCTTATTTATTGGTTGACAGTAGAAGGAATGTAATCCATTGCTTCCGTTTGAAAAAAAATGAACGGCATCTGGTTTTAACTTGAAATGATTAACCGGAAGTCGTGCTATTTGCCCTGCTGCGCTTGACAGCAGAGAGACGCTGATAGTACAAACTTGAGAAAAAGGGGGTTGACCCGAGGACGTGTGGGTTTTTGGGAAGGTGACATCTGTGTGAAGAAGATCAGTCTTCTGCTCACCATCAGCCACTCAGAACTTCAAACAAGCTCCGAGTGCGTCGCTCACTTAATCCGGATTCTAACCTGCACCCAAATCTTTAACCATGAGGACATACGTTTGGATTTATCAGGCTTTGCTCTGTGTTCTGCTCACTATTGTGGATACAGGTAGGACTTGAACGGTTCCAGTGGATGATAAATATCTGCACGAACTGGCTGAAATCTAATTGTTTTCCGTCTCTGCTTTTCATGCTTTCAAGTGAGAAATGAATAGAGAAATTGAGAATTAATTAGAGAGAGTGAAGAAACTTACAGGGAAAAATTAAAAGTTGGAAATGGGAAAGGTGGAGAAATTCTAAGTCACTTTAAAAAAAAGGGGGGGGGGGATTCTGACAGTCCTGATTTTTGCTTGAAGTTTGTAGCTGCACTTCGTTTTGCACAAATAGTCAGTTTTTAATTGCACACCGTGACACTGCGTGCTATTGAATGACCTTGATCACAGACCTCCTTTGGAAAAGTTCTTGAGAAAATAATAATGACTTTCGTTGTTGTTTTTTGGTTTGTTTATTTGTTGTTGTTGTTTTTAGAAGGAATCAACTTTTTATAACCTTTGCGCGCTTTAAGACTTTGAATGAAATCATCACTCTTTTCACTTTACCTGCTGCTCTAACAGCAAATAGCTCAAGAGTTCAGACTGGTGTGATTAAAGTTTCTGTAATTAAGTCGGGATCTACAAGTTTCTGCCTCCACATTGAGGACGTGCACGGTTCTAAATTCCAGCTCCAAACCCGTTCCAGCGCACTTTTTTGGAATGAATCTGCTGCTTTGTCATGAAAATCTTTTATAGGTCGTGGTCCTTTTAGTAATAGACACTCCTGTGTCTGTTGGGCTGATGCCAGCTATAGAGAGGATGCCAGACAGCCTGGGGTTCACACACGACAACCGGTCTTGTAAACGAGCTCCGTGCGGGCTGCTCCTATATTCACCAAGCGCTGATTATCTGGTGGCTGTCCAGAGTCACATCCGCCCCGCTGACATCTGACCACTGAATCCGTAGTTACCACCTCCAGGGGTGCCGACCCTGACATCTGACCGGCCCGGAGGTGAGGGGAAAGTAATGCGCGCCCCGGACTTTGGCTGGCCTTTTCGTGCGTTTCTCCCGATAGAGAGATGGAAAAGGTGTGTGTGCGTATACGTGTGAGGGAGGGGAGTAGTGTGTGTGTGTGTGTGTGTGTGTGTGTGTGTGTGTGGAGGGGGTAACATCTGGCTGCTGAGCCCACTACCACATTTTGCGCTCTCTGAAGCAGATGTAATGTCTGCGTAATTCCCAGACAGAGGCGCACCTTTAACCTGTTACTTTCCTGTTGTTCATGTAATACAGATTTTCGTCTGCACTGTCCTAACATTTATGTTCTTTATAATGATTATTATTATTACAAAGTGAGGTATTGTTACATAGGAAAGCGTGACTAAAACGCTTATCCAGCTGAGAGTTAAATTCTTTGCTCAAGGGCACCTAAGTGGAAGTTTCTGAGGTCAGAGTGTCGGCATTTCACCTTAGCTATCTGCATTTTTCAAGCTCAGCTAGATACTCCAAGCTGTTCCTCTAACCCGTAGCTGCCTCTTCTTATTAAATCTGATGTCTTTCACTCACTGAGCACCTTTTGTTATAATCTTCAACCTCAGCAAATGTTTAGGATTTGGAGATAGCAGAAGGCTGAGTGCAAAGAGAGGAAGAGACTAAGTGAAATCTAATTGAGCAGCTTGGCCAGACATCAGGGCTGAAACAACACTGTGATGAGTGCCAGATGTGGTCCAGCGGAGCCCAAAAACATTAATAACACGTCCTCCCCGAAAACCATTTTCAACCACGAGGAGCCTCTAAACGCTCCACAGTTTACAATATCCTAAGTACACACACAGCGTCATGTGTCGGAACTTGGCACAGGAGCGTGTAGCTGTAATTCAGTAGCATAAGATCTTCCGGTGTGATTTATGTTGCACTTGCTCTTAATTGTAAACTCGAAACTATTGTGAGCAGACACACAACCCATCTAAAGATGTTCAGAAGCTTCTTTTATAGAAAGGTTTCATACCGCTGAAAGACGGGATCTTAACCTTTTCCAGTGCGTAAAAATGAATGATTTGCATCACTAGGGGGATTTAGGCTTTAAAATATGGTTTTGTCCTGCTTTTGAACCCAGTTGGAGCTCATATGCATCATGCCACATTGTTCCGATGGTAGAATTTCCTTTTGATGTACTTCTTTCTAGGAAAAAGCTCTCAACAAATGCCTATAAATAAAGCAAGAATGAATTATGTATTTGAAACGTTTCCATTTTTCCACATGAGCATCCAGCCAATTGCCAATAGCTGAGAGACTATGCATAAAATTTGATACATAAAATTTTACTATATTGTAGAAATTATGAGTGATGTTAAAGTTTTCCTATGAAACAAGATCTGCCCCACCCCCCGTTGGTTCTGTTCTTTTGGCTGCCCAATCTGCTCATTTAAAGCACCTCAGACTGATGCAGGGCTTTGCTTCCGGCCACTTTTCGTACTGATTTTTTAACCTGACACATAACCTGCTTTACCTGTTACTTCAGCTGAGGCCGCGCATCTTATCTAAAGAATTGCAGAACAGCTGAGCTTGGAACAGCTCCGGACTTGCACAAAACACTTCAGTGTGTGGATGCTGATGTGCCAGCAAACACAAGGCTTGAAGCAAACTATTTTTGAAGGATGTTTTCATCATCAGCTGGCCACCCAGTTTACTGGATGATGGGGAAATAATTTCATCTTTTCTCCCTGTTTGATGCCAACTCGCTGAAACCAGCAGTCACGCTGCCTGATATCCTAATGGTGACACCATGAGAAAACTTTAGTTCTTGGCAGTAGATCCTTAACAACAGCACTAATATTGGAGCAGTGCATGACTAATGTTTTATACTTTGTTAATGAAGATGCTGTATAGAAACCAAGACCCTCGGCCCACATCAAAAACAGTGGTTACAAATTGGCATGCAAAATTTGTGATCCATCCGATTACCAGGACGGCCCAAATGCTATTAATACCCCTTGAGAGGAAAAGGATATTTGCTCGGGAAAGAAAGAGTAATAGGCAAGATATCATGTAAAAATACTCTCCTCTGAGTGGAGTGAGGCTTTAAATGCTAATGGCTTCAAAGAGCAATGCCACCTCAATGTCTTAATCATAAGCAGCATTGTGCATTCTCGTACGAAGATATCTGTAACCAGTCTTCAGATGATTCTGATGACTCCTGATGATGGGCTGATGACTGACCACTGATTAAATCAGTCCTCGCCAGCCAGCACTTATACAGTGTTCACAAAGACGCCAACGTTTAAGGCTTACGTGCAGTCATATCAGAAGACCCTGAAAAAAATCTCTGGGGCAAAAGTAGTTGCCATTATCAAAGTCCAACAATAAAACAAAATTGGTTTACAAGTCAGATATGCAACTTTTATGGTGATATTAATGATATTTAACCTCTTAAAATCCAAAGGATGAGCAGTGATTTCATCTAGGGTTAAGGTTAAGGTTTCAGGCAGATGCTAAACTATGAAATGTTGTCATTTTAAATGAAAAGCCTTGGCTTTTAAACGAGGATGCTTCAAACAGGTTAAAAAGACGTTAAAAACCAGAGAGCAACTCCCATATGAGGTGAACCTTGGCGTAAACAGGCTTATCATCCGTTCTAATGGATGTTTTAACATGTGCAGATCTCATGTTGTGTCCTTGTGTTTTGCAGGTTGCTGCAGAAAGTCTCGTCAGTTATTACAGAGGTATGAAAAGACTGAAAGCCACATGCTGGTTTGCACAGACTGTCCTCAGCTCCCATTGATACGAACCAGCAACTCAGAGGAACGCTGTGCCCGGAAATGCAAAGTGAAGAAAAACTTCAGCTGCAGGTGAATTATATTTTGTTCCTGTGTTTATCTGATTTCCCGCACATGGTTTCTTTATAACCGGGTTTCCTCAATCCTCTTGTTGTCCTCCTGGTATTTACACATTTTTCTTGTTTTATCAGTTGTTTATCTCTCAACTACTTCCTGGGTGTTTTTCAGAGCCTTTAACTTTCAGCGGCACAGCAAGAAATGCCACTTGCTTCCTTTTGACCGTTTCACCAACAATGTGCAGAAGCAGGCCAACATCAACTTTACTTTATACGAAAAAAAAGGTAAATGGCAAAGCCCCAAAAATAACTTGATGTAATTCGCTTTTGTTTTTTCGTTTTTTTTTCTCATGAGAACATTCAGGTGCGGGGAGGTATTTACACGGGCAAAATGTGTAATTGCTGATTGCTCCTCAGTTTTTTAAGTCTTTGGTTTCTCTGTTGATGCAATAAAAGGAACCGAGCCACCTCACCCCCCGCTGTTTAATCACCCCAGCGGGGAAAGTCGCATGCAAAAGCACGTCGAAGACTTAAGTGGAATATAAACAACAAAAAATCATTGCTTACAGTCAGAGCGCAAAGCTCTCTCAAGAGTCAGCTATGGAATCTAGCACTTTAGACTGCGCTACAGAATTTACAAAAGCTCCCCCCGGTGACATTTAATGAACTTTAGGGAGTCGTCAGTTTAGGGAATAACACACAAGCTGGGACCTACTAAATGCTGGCTGTGAAAAAACAAAAATACAAAATGTACCATATATGGGAAAATAAATTCCAGGAGGTCAAGGCTGTAAAGGCAAATTAACTTTTAATTGCAGGAATTATATCTGAATTAACACATATACTTTTTTATGCCTTTGCTGTTATTTAGATTACATAAGGGAGTGTATCACTGGCACCATGGACAACTACAGAGGAAGGAGGTCATGGACAAAGTCAAATATCACTTGCCAAGCTTGGTCAGATAATAACATCAATGAGCACACGTAAGTCATCTCTCTTTTTTTAATTTATGCCTTTATTGGTGAGCAATCACAGATACAGAGAAGGAAATGCAAGGGAAAGGGAGCAGCGCAGCCCCATCTGGAACCAACGTGGTAACTCGCTATAGTTTTTTTTTTTAATTTTTCCATTCAGATCGTGTTCGAGGAAGAAGAGTTACTTGTGATGCCTTACTCAGCTGTACACCAGAGGGGTTTTTTTAAGGAAGAGAACATGTTAATCATTCACTTCCCCTTACCAGATTCTTGTAGATTTGAAACAACAGGCTTCAAAGCTTGCGTCTCTAATCTCCATGCTTCCACCACCTTCCTGGATGCTCCTTCTCTGTGTCTGACACTGAACAGGCCTCGGCAGCTGATTTATTGATGTTCAGTTCATCCCCTTGCACCTCTGGGGTTAAGGGAAGGCGGAGGCTCAGAGACAGTTGAACGTTTATCCAGAGTTAAGTCAGATTTCTTTCAACACATGTAGCCACCTCCTCCCCGGTGGGGCTGTTTATTTTTTTTGGAGCACTCCAGACCATCAGGTGTATCCCCGAAGATGTTTTCTCCCAGGCACAGCAAGGCAAAATCAGTGAATTTGCAAAGATGGTTCTGTGCCAGGGCCTCATTAGTGGTGCTCGTTAGTTATAAGATATTTTAACTGCAGCTAAGGCGGCGGGGTGGGGATGGGGGTAATAATAACCGTTTGAAGAAGTGCAGTGTGAAAAAAAGTAGAATGGAGGTAAAAATGAAAGAAAGAAGGTGCAAAGAATTATAGACTGAAGTCATGTTCTGTCTGATGTCCAGCTGAGCTCACAAAGCCACAATATTACTGAGAGAAAATACAAGGTCAGTAATACAATCAAGAGAATTAAATGTTGATCCATTTTTACCCCCCTTCTTTCACATTCCCCTTAAGTCCTATTTTCATTTCAAGAAACAGTTATTCACATTCTGAATCCTTTGTCATTGTTTATTTGGCACATGGTCCCAGTCTCCTCTCAGTTAGAAGGGGACTTCTACCGTTTTGACTTTCAGAGGGTCACAGGGAGCTTACTTAAGGGAGATTTAGTGCCACTGTGGGGTTACCTAACATGGGACTATCCCGCTGTGTGAGAATTACCACCATAATGAACCACGCACCATTTGAGTTTCAGGTAACTATTATTTTCACGCTTGACTGATCAGTGTGGGGCAGGGGTGATTTCTCAGGAGGTTCCCTTCCCGGAAAGGGACTTCCACCTGTTATCTATATTTAGTGTTTGAACCAAGGCTCCGAAAGAAATGTGCACTGATGTCCAGCCAAGCGTGGAGAATGGAATGGAATATTTCTCTTCGTATTAATAATAATAGATAATATTGCAATCATTTATCTGTACCCCTAGGGACTTTCTTTTGTTTTTCTACCAATTTTTCCAATGGGATGTCAGTGAATGCTCTCAGCTACAGGCACACACATAGTTACAGCTTTGATTTATGATTTTCTTGAATGGAAAATATTTAGCATCTTAGTTGTTTAACCTTTGAAAGTTTAACCTTTCAAAACATAGGGAAAAAGAGATTAGCACCACGCTTAGAACTGCACAGAGATAAATGATTCTAAAAAACAGGGAACTATTTTTCTGTTTTCTAAAACATTTATTTAACCTCCTAGGACCTGGCGTCCACATATGTGGACATCACATTTTGGGTTGTCTAGACCAAAATACTAAATTTTGCTCTACAAGGGCCTGATATCCACTTATGAGGACATTATACTGCCACTGTTCTATTGAAATTTTAAACAAATATCCTCATATGTGTATCTCATTTTTCTCAGAAACAAAAATCGTGTAAAAAAAAAAAAAATCTGGTAATTCTTTGTTTTTACATTCATCAGGTCCCAATATGTCCAAATATCAAAGAGAAATTAAAAATGCATGCCATGGAAGAGTTCGGGTCTTAGGAGGTTAACACTGCGGTAGCTAAAATTGTTAGCTAATCATTTGGCAGCTAAAATTGTTAGCTAATCATATGGAAACTGATAAAACCAGTGAGTGTAGAAAATAGTCTTTGGCTGAAATGGATAAAAGTATGCATTAGCAGTTGGCTAACAATAGACCTATCCACAAAGTAAAAATTAATAGGCCTCAGTTAGAATGTTAAATGATAAATTTCATGATAGTGCTATTTAGAGCTGGGCGATATAAGATTTTTTCATATCACGATATGTTTTTTTCATTTCAGGCGATAACGATATATATCACGATATAAGCCAAATAACTATATTTGTAAGATTTAAATGTGCCGTTGCTCACAATTAAAATGTGAAATAATTAGCAGCTTGTTTTAATTAAAATATTTATTTCCCATAATAAGTTCAACAGGGTAGATGTACTTAAGGAACATGAGACTTCAGTTTCAGATAAATAAAGGCAAATATTGCAAACTACACAAAAGGCAGCCGCTAAAGCGTTTAAGTTTCAAAATAGAACAAACAAAACAAACTACTAAATTGTCAATTCCACTTAGAAACAAAATATTAATTCTAAAAATAAATCTTAGTTTGTTTTACAGAAGAACAGACAAAATTGACAAAAACTTTTGTCAATATCAAATAAACTGAGAACTAAAAGGAAATTCTCAATCTCTCCTTGTTGTATAGCTTAGCTTTTCAAACAGTTTTAACAGTGACAAAAGCCGAATGACGAATTAGCGCTTTCAGTCAGAGATTGAGCATGCACCGGTTTATTGTCTTTCCAGACTTGCTTTCGGCACAATTTACAGTGCGCTACTCTGTTTTTTGTCAGACTTGAAATAGCCGAAATACCTTCACACTACGGAACTTCTATGGCCCTTCCATTCGACAAGCTCTCCGGCATTGGAACCATCATCGTTTTTTTCTTCGGTAACCTTCGCTCACGCTCTCGGTTGATTTTTCTCTAGTCGGCAAACTCATTTCCTTCATTACCTGGGCAGCCCGGCTGCAAAAACAAATACACATGTGCGCCTTGGCACTTGTGCTGTACGTAACAAGTCACGTGACGTGACGCTGCGGCTGTGATTGGTTCGGCTCTGCGCTACTTAATTTGGATTGGCTGTTCTTTTTTTTCTTTTTTTTTAAGAGGACAAGAGAGATGAGGCCTATCGCAATAGTTTAATTTTTCTATCGAGAAAAAGTTATTTCGCAATACATATCGTTATCGTTCTATCGCCCAGCTCTAGTGCTATTACAGAAAGACTGAACAAGGATGGCTAGCAGCTAAAATTGTTAGCTAATCATATGGAAACTGATAAAACCAGTGAGTGTAGAAAATAGTCTTTGGCTGAAATGGATAAAAGTATGCATTAGCAGTTGGCTAATAGTAGACCTATCCACAAAGTAGAAATTAATAGGCCTCAGTTAGAATGTTAAATGATAAATTTCTTGATAGTGCTATTACAGAAAGAATGAACAAGTATGGCTTGTTTGGAATTGTTGCAGGAGAAAGCCTCTTCTTCTCTCTAAAAAGAACATGGCAGCACAGCTTTGGTTTTGCAAAGGGGCATCTGAACAAACAACAAGACTTCTTAAAAGGCATCCGTTGAACAGATGAGACCAAAGAGGAGACTTTGTCCAAAATGCACAGTGCCACGTTTGGCAAACTAGCAAGAAACTAGCAACAAAACCTCATACCAATTGTCAAGCAAAATGGTGGTGATGATGGGGGCTCTTGAAGCCACAGCACCTAGGCACCTTGCAGGCAGCGACTTAACTATGAACTTCTCAGTATATCAAAGTATTCAAGAGTTAAATATGAGACCATCTGTATGACAGCTAATGCTTGTCTGAAACTGCAACAGGACAACAATCTGAAGCACAGCAGCAAATTTACAACAGAAAAGCTGAAAAAGGAAAAAAAAAATCAAGGTGTTGCCATGTGCCCAGTCAAAGTCCAGATCTCAACCTGATTGAAATGCTGTGGCGAGTCCTTAAGAGAGCTGTACATAAACCGCAAACCTCAATGAAGTGAAGCAACACTGTAAAGAAGGGTGAGCCAAAATTCCTCCACAACAATGTGAGAGACTGATAAAGTTATACAGAGTTGTTGTTGCTAAAGGTGGTTCTACAAGCTACTTAATCGTGGAGTGTAGTTAGTTTTTCACAAGACTGCATAGATTCTTGTGACTACACAGAGGCAGAGCCAGTGAAAAGTTTCTGCAGCGCTTCCATAAAAAGAAAAAATGAAACCAGTGAGTTTGCTCACCATAAAGATTGGAAACAGAAAAATACAGCTGTGCATGGTTGATTTAATTATTAATTAATGAGCAATACTGTAGGCGTAGATGTGCTGGTTCACAGATGTTGTCACATTTGGATAGCGTCAGGCCAAGCCAGACTAAGCTGTAGCCATATTTAAAAGATGAGACTGAGTTCTCATACCCTCTCTGAAGTAGCAAATTTCTTTAATTTTATATCATTTCCTTTCGGCACAGAGTTTCCCGTTGCACCTTGCTTCCAGAAGTAATTATTTATGCACAAAGATAAATTGTGTCTTGGTCTGCTTGCTTTAATCTCCGACTGCTTTATTCTTCGGATGCTCTAGTACTAAATCACAGCATTGTTCCACCAGGTGTGGGTATTGATAGACATTTTGCAGCAGTTACTTCAGGTCTAGATTTCATCTTGAGTGTTATCCCAAATCCAGCCAATATGTTTAGTCGTCCCCGAGAATGAAGCATGTGCACATAGTGTCTGCCTGTGCTCCGCTGGGAACAAATTTTGGCAAGGAGATGAATAACTGGTCAACATCTGTTAGCACAACATCATTATGACTAACTTGCTCCCATGCTGGGTCCTTTTTACGGAGCTTCAGCAGATGCAGACTTTTCTTTCTTTTTGCAACGTGAGTAACCTTGTAATTCCATTTATAAATTAAGGATACTGTATTATGATCGAGATACAGTCTATTGAGCTTTTGATTTACACCCAGCAGATGTGAGTTTTGGCCCGTGGAAACTGCTGCTTTGGAGGGGAACAAGTGTTTTTGTTTTAGTTTGGGCTACATGCATAAGTGAGAACTTGGTGTATGGGCTGTTATATTTTGACACATGTAGGTAAAACTATACGTTTTAATGGTCCTCCCTTTTGTTCTCCTTTGCACTCTGCTTCTCTTGACCAAGTCAGATGCCTGTGATTTCTTCCACCTCTGGGCTGACTGATGTTGTACATTATTAGAGAAATCTTGCATAAGCCTCTGGGCACAAAGGGGAAAGCAGAGCAGACTCCCTTAAGAGTCATTGCCTGAGGTAGTTTTTAGACAAGCTGCTAAAGGGAGGGTGGCCTCTACCTCTTTTACTTTTTTTAATTGTTCCTGCAAGTTGTTTCTTACATCATTAGTTAAACAATGAACTTAATCCCTTTTCCTCACTCCATTAAGATTTTTGTGTGTGCTGTAGTCAGTCTCTTCACTTGTTTCTTTTCACTTTTTTTTCTGCCTTGCTTCAATGTCTCCCTGGGTGGGAGGGGGGATAGTGGTCGGCATGTATCAGGGAGTTGCTGACATACCGGCTTTTGGTCGTCTTGCCACGAAAGAAGACAAATTTCCCACACTGTCCATTTAGTATGGGAATCCCTGGACTGTACAGACTTGCTTGGACGGTCCAGGTTCTGTTTCTTAAAGTCTTGTTCACTACGTGGAGCCATTGACAAAGAGGGATTAGGTTTAAACATGTTCACAGGGCAGCCAACAAAAGACCTGCATGGGATGCTCCAAGTGGTGCATAACGGTGTTCTGTGCTATTGGAGATTGCTGTGCTGTGACAGTCTCGCTGCTTCATACTTGAAGGAGGGGAGATGTGGTTGGAGTCACTAAGGCGATTGTGCAGGAGGTGCAAATCTGGCTAAAGGAGGCATATTGATACCTTATTTGCATAAGATTGCTGCGAGAGGATGTAAAATGTAACCCGTTCTTGCTATCGTATTTCACAGAGCGGAGGCATACGCCGTAATGTAAATGCCTTTTGAATTTATTTGGGTTGTTACTGAGAGCACTAGCATGCAGGTGTGGTACTGTAAACAAAACCAGAGCAGCCAAGTGTGCAAGTACTCCCAGAAATGTATTTATACAGCTTACAGTATCAGGTAACACTTTCAGTTATGTGTGTCTACACCCCTGTAGGTTTTATCCAGATAGGTACCCGACGCAAGACCTGAGGCACAACTTCTGTCGGAATCCTAACAACGATCCCGGTGGTCCATGGTGCTACACCACAGATCCCAATGTACGAGCTGAGGAGTGTGGCATACCACAGTGTTCAGAAGGTGAGACCCATGAAGTATTAGCACTAGAAAATAAGATTTAAACAAATAAAACCAAAGGCTATTCATCCGTTGCGTGGTTCATTTTTTTCTAAAAGACACGATTCTTTTTCGATTTTCTTCATAGGCAAAAGAACATTTTGATAACTGTTGCTTCTTTGTTGACAGATGTCTGCATGACATGTAACGGGGAGGATTACCGGGGCAAAATGGACCATACAGAGAGTGGTAAAGAGTGCCAGAGATGGGACTCGGCAAGGCCTCACAAACACCCCTTCCAGCCCAAGAAGTAAGCTGCAGATCACATAGTAATCTTTCTCACAGATAACAACAGCACACATCCATGACACAGGCTTAAAAAAAGAGAGGTAGACCTCATGATTTGTTATGGCTTACTTAAATCCACCTTCTTTTTTTAACATTCTCTGTCCCTCTTTTCAGGTATCGGGACAAAGATTTAAAGGACAACTACTGTAGGAACCCGAATAACCGCCTCCGTCCTTGGTGTTACACCATGGATCCCAAAACTCCATGGGAGTACTGTAACATCACTGTGTGTGGTAAGAGACTGTGCACTGTATATACTCCAAATCTGAGGCTAGGGCTTTGAGGACAAAGTCTTCAAACAAACTGAGAGCAACAAATTATTGTTTTACTCAGATTTATGACTTTATATTGGTTCAAAATGCATTACCCTTGCAGCATTTATGTGTCACACATGTAAGAATGTAATACAGGATTCAGAAGTGAACATATGATTGAGCAAGCTTTGGTTTTTGGATTTGGTTTTTACCACAAGCAAGTTGTTTAAATGTGCAACAGGGAATTGATACATACAGGTTTTGGTGGCTTTGGAGCAGTTGTGGTCAACTGAGCTATAAAAAAAAAGGTCCCCTTCTCCCCAGCAAAGTCTCAGAAGACTTTTGTTTATCCGGATGGTGTTTTCATGTGGGCGTTTGCTCCAAGTCATTCTACCTCAGCAAGGGACATTAAATAGGCTGTTTGCAAGAGGGCAGTTATAACTTCACAAAGCTTGAAGTGTTTTACTGAAGCCATTTAGGGCTATAAAGTGGAGGACTACAATAGAGGCTGTTATGCCAAAATACCGCACATTGCAATCGGAAAGTCTTGCAATGGAAATCGGAAAGTTGTTTCAGTGGTGTGAACATTGATTGCAAAATGATGCAATTTTATAGAGAAATTAGAGAAAAGACCTGAAATAATGCACAAAGAGCAAAACAGTTGCTTATGCTTCCTTACAGGGCATGTTGGGTAAAGGGATGATTTGTTGAACAGGAGAATGATGGATGTGAATTATATTGTGTGGCCATAAAAGTAACACTTTTTTGGTGGGCTCTCGTTTTGATGCCTTAACTTTCACATTATGGCTGTTGCCATCTGCCATGATTTCCCACAGCTAACCAAGATTAGACAAGAGATCGTAGTTTTACGCTAGCAAAGCACATTCGTATGAGTGCATCTAACAGACACAGTAGTATCTTTGTTCTTGGTGGTAAATACAATATACTTAGAACAGACTTCTTGTACAGTCTTTTAGTACAAGTAAGCACACTCCGAAACATATTTGTTGTCAGATATTTGCATAAAGATTATGTTAAAAAAAAAAGGTCTTCCCAAACTCTAGCAGACAGATAGAAGTGTACTTGGCACCTGTTTGTGGCTCACATCGGCCAAGCCCCTTGTAATGCATAACCTTGAGCCTTTATACAATTTAAACAGATGAGCAGCACGGTGGAATCGTTGCCTCACAGCAAGAAGGTCCTTCCACCGTCAGGCCGGGGTCTTTCTGTGTGGAGTTTGCATGTTTTTCTCATGTTTGCATGGTCTTCTCTCCGGGTACTCTGGCTACCTGCCTCAGTCCAACGACATGCACTTAGTGGGGTTAGGTTAATTAGTAACTCTAAATAGCCCATAGGTGTGAATGTGAGTGCAAATGGTTGTCTGTCTCTATGTGTTAGCCCTGCAGCACTGGCGACCTGTCCAGGGTGTACACTGCCTCTCGCCCTAAGACAGGTGGGACAGGCTCCACCCCATCCCCCCGGCGAGCCAAAGAGAATGGATTGATGAATGGAGTTACATGAAAGAAAAAGGCCCATATATTTGTCACAAAGGGGAAAATTATATATATATATAAAGTTTGTTTTTGTTTTTTTACACCAGGCAGTAAACATGAAGTTTAAGCATTTTAACATGTGTGCCTATGACTGATTCGTTTTTGGACCCAGGAATTGCAGTTTTTGGCATCTTTGCGTTGCCTCCAGAAGTTGGCTCTTGGATCTAAAATGTTAAACAGTGAGCTTAAGAGGTGCTGGTAGAGATATTTGCTTTGACAGTTCCTACTGATTCCAGGTTTTGCACTAAGGAAACCCTTCTGTTAAAGGGTCATTCACTGATCAGAAATGACTGTCCTTGAAGATGGAGAAGGTGGAAATCTGAGTGATACTAGGTATGAATGTGCATTTTATCACAGACAGGTATACCTAACTGGGTTGTGCAGATGAACTATTTGCCCAAAGTCTTCTCCAGGGGCCTGGGTTATAGTCCACGCTGGGCCCTTTATTGCATGTTGTTCCGCCCACTCTCTCTCCCTATAAAAAATATATATATAAAATTCAGTAATTAAAGTATGTGTCTGTTATACACTGTTGTATTCTGGATGTTAGTTAAACATTTTATTTTTTTTTAAGTTTTATCCCATACGGGGACAAGTATATATAACATGTTGCCTTTATATATAATTGAAAAGACAGAGGGAAAAGGAAATCAATGGAAATTTAAAAATATGTTGCGAAATTGGAGAATTTGCATTGAAATATTCCCATATGCACACCCACAACCTCACAGAGCATCTCTCTTCTTCTCTGTCAGACACATACACGCATTGACTTTACGGTACAGGTTATGATTTACAGCGAGCATCTGCATTTGTCCAGATGTGTGTATCCCTCAATGCCTGCCCTTAGAAAGATAAAAACCACTGACCTGTACTACACTGTGCACACAGATACTGGCATGCATTACATCAAGCCAAAGAATCCTTTTTCACCGGCCTTCTCGTTTCAACCTCAAAACATTCCCTCGCCTCCTCCATCTTCTCCCATTCCATTTGTCAAAGGCTAAAGAAACAAAGACAGAAATCTGGAAATTGCTCACTGTGTAGTGCTACCCCTGCACTGCTATGCGGAACACCAGAATTCCATCTAAAGATGTTTGGAATAGTCTGCCAGTGGATAATATCGACCAAATCAGACTGGGTTTGTTGCCATTTTCTTTAGTTGGCCTGCAATAGAGAAATTCACAAGAATCATAATGTCAGTGTTTAATTTTGAAGCAAAGGTATAAATAAGATCAGGCTTCGAGCTCTGTGACTTGTTCTGTCAGCAAGTTAACCAACTTCTCATTGTTGTGGATGTCCATACGTGAAAGAATGTCAGGCACCACTGGTATGAACACACAGTAAGTTTCTATTACTATACAAGCAGGGGGAAGGGCTACTGTTTTTGATCATCTGGCTCTAGGTTAAACATGACACATTCTTGTAGGGATTAATATTCCCCTCCTCCTCTTCCTCCCTCATTCCTGACTACAGTTTGCTTTTTCAGTGACTTTCTATTTTTTTGCATACTTCCACCTTACAATGACATTTATCTGTTTCAGGTTCAGACCCTAGCGAGGACTCTGATGTTGAAGTAACAACTTCCTGTGTCCAGGGAAAGGGCACAGACTACCGAGGCACAATGAATGTCACCCCGGAGGGTGTGACATGTCAGCGCTGGGACTCCCAGTTCCCACATAGCCACTCCTTTCTTCCGCAGAACTACAAATGCAAGTGAGTAATGGTTGCTTCATAGCTGCTGACAGCATGGATTCACTTCTCTCAGGAATGTCAAGAAGAGTACTTGAGAGTATTTTGTGCATTTAACACCATCATTGGCATCATAATTTAAATTGTAGTTTGTGTGTGTGTTATAGAGACCTCAGAGAGAATTACTGTCGCAATCCTGATGGTGCAGATTACCCATGGTGCTTCACTACAAACCCTAATCAAAGGATAGCTAATTGCACCCACATCCCCAGATGTGGTGCGGAGGCTACACAAAAAGCAGGTAAATTCTATGAAGATTAATTTCTGAGAATTGCTCAGTGTTTTGGGGAATGCAGTTATTTGCTTTGTATAAAAAAGGGAGTAACAGCAAGCATAGCCAATCATGTTTATTTAGTTTTTTAAAAAATGTATTGTAAAAACAGCTTAGAGTCTTGTCATCACTGTTGAGTAAAGGTTATGGCTCAAAGCCAGGTTCTTTTGACATAAAGCCAAAATCGGCTTTGTTAAATCTCTTTTTTTTATATCAGTTTAAAGAAATACATGCTAAAGTGTTACATTTTGTTGCTTTCAGACAGGGCCAGATTGCTTTCTCCAGTCTTTAATTTTGAGAATATATATTTGCAAAAGTGTCAGTCTTTTCTTCTAAAATTACTAGAATCTTTTAAAAGTAAATAACAAAGTACATTCAATCAATTACTAGGAAATTTCCATGTTGAATTCCAAACTACAGATGTTTTAAAAGAGATGTCATGCTTTTGTAAAGTAGAAGAATACTGCTCTCATAAGACTGAGCCACTTGGCAACGGGCTGCCCAACGAATTCCATTTCATGCAAGAACAACAACACCAGACTTTGGCAATAGCTGCTCATTGTCATTTCCCATGTTTCTCTGCTTTGCATTTTGTAGAACACACATGTCTCAAAGCAGTCAGTCAGTTTGCAACTAAAGACCCTTCTCTGATTCTATTTAAGACCAGAAATAATGAGATTTGGGAGACACCGTTTACACAGGGGCCCATAATATTAAATGGTCCAAACCACAAAGACAAGCATAGACCCAAATTCTTTCTTTGTCTCTGCAAGTACATGAATTTGTGTTTGTGAGTATTCCAACAACATGAAGAGGTGTTTAACCAGCTGTTGGGCTCACTAATCTTTAGCGCTTTAACAAAGTCATCTGAATAATTTTATCCTTTTCTATCTCAGAGTGTTATGAAGAGAATGGAGAGACGTATCGGGGCACTTTATCCATAACTCGATCGGGGATTCCCTGTGCAGACTGGTCACATCACATAAACAGGTAATGAAATAATTTGTTCTGCAAAGACTTTTGTTGCATTTCTGTTGTTGGCTCCCAGTGCAACTTCAGCCGTACCGAGCAACCCTGCAACTGTTTCCTAGAGAGACTGACATTCTTTTCAGCTCACTTGATGAGTGTTTGTTGACAACTTAGCTCCCATTGCCTTGTGAAAATCCCTTTCAAATGAATGAGGCTAAGCACTGAAAACAAACAGCAAGAGGAAATCAGGGGTTCCACAGGGGTCAATACCAGGTCCAATTATTATTCATCTAGCTGACGAGAGGAAACCCGAGGGTGCTCTCAAAGTGACCCATACTGGGGGAAAGACTGCCCGCTCCAAGGCCGTTACTTCACGCTGAAGTCAGCCTGTTGGAATTACTTAATTTACAGGAATTTTAAAAGCCAAAATGGCACAGACAGATGGACATGTTCCAGAGCCGACCCTTGACCCCAGGAAGTGCTTTCTTAGGAAAGTAGATCAAAGCCAATCAGCTCCCTCCCGTAGAATGCAGCCAGCGAGTCTACTCTGTTCAAGGCTCAGGGTCATACTAGGAAACATGCTCAGAGCTACAACTTGTTTAACATTCTCCTGGGAAGTAGAATTGTCTTCACCCCCTTACAAATTATCAGTTGATTAGAATCATTTTTGTGTGCACGTGTCTGAACTCTTACCAAGTAACTGTTTTTTTACGGATATTGTGGATGGCTTAGATGACACACGATTAGATGTAAATTCCTACAAATCAGAAGCACAACTGCATCATTCCATAGAGGATGTGGCTCCTGCTGGTCTGAACCCTGCTGAATGCTTAGACCGCATACTTTCAAACTCCCATGAGCACTCTTCGCAAAACTCTGCGTTTCCTTCTACAGGCTAAGCAGCAAATGTTGAGGATTCACTGCATTATAGGAAGGCCAGAGTCAGAATTTTCTAGGCATTCCACGGTTACTTTCGTGTGTATGTAATATATGTGCCTGACAGCATTTGTGCAACTCCGTGTGCACATGTGCCCACCTTTATGAGATATGACCCAGTGTTAGTTTTTGGCTTTCTGCAAAATAACACATGGGATATGATAATCTGTATTTGTGTGTTTTACAGTGGGGATTCTCACTCTACGGTGTCCCATGTAGGGCTGGAGAAGAACTACTGCAGGAACCCAGATCGCGACAGACACGGCCCCTGGTGTTACACCAGTCCAAATAACCGCCTGGCCTGGGATTACTGTAAACTAAAACACTGTGAGTTCCTTAAATAAACATTTACCCTATGTAAGTTTCGGTAAGTAGATAATATCTGTGTTTACCCAAGTAGAATGAGAATGAAAGATATCTGTGTATGTGTGTATGTAAATGTGTAGTCAGTGCCAATATCTGATAAGCTTTGATTATGCATGCTTAAGAGCCAAAGACCAACAGGACCACAACTCATCCATACTAATACTAAATACTCACACATACTAAACAAGTGTGATATAACTGTTGACTTTCCAGAACAGATGGATGTTTATTATATCATCCAGTGGTTTGTAGGCCACAGCTTTGAAGCCACAAATATTTAATTTTGCCATAGTCATTTTGGGCTTTTTGATGTTGGATGTGATGATATTTGGATGAGAAGGCAGACCTGCAGAGCTGCCAGCTAACACTAGCTTGGTTTGTAATTGGTTCTGTAATTCACTATATTAAATGAGATGCTATCATTTGGCTAATGACAACAAGCTTAACCTCTTAAGCCCCAACACCCCCTGATACGGGGGCAAAAGGCAGGAGATCAGGAAGGCTTGGGGCTTAAGAGGTTAAAGTAAAAACTATGTACCCGAGTGACTTTAACTGCAGCCAAACCCAAACAAAGCAAAACAGCATCATTTCTGGGAGCCAACTCCTTCCTAATGCTTACATTTAAGTCATAAATTCAATGTTTATAACTTAGGTAATATATAAAAAGAAACACCGCCATACAGTCAGTGTAAAAGTTAGTTATTAGCCATCAAATCATTTTCATTCTTTGCTGTAAACGTGTTTATTTTTGCTTCAAAGTTGGGCATTTAACATGGGAGTGTATGCATGCACAGTGTAATAGATGGATCACTTTTGAAACCTCGAGATGAGTGATCACCATCTTGGTTATGAAAAAAGATGTGATTATAAAGGGCGGGTCTGACTTAAACCACAAGCTTATTGGCTAAAAATTTTTAGCTAATGACTGTCTGTACTGGGTTCATTTTTCATACCCAGAAGCTACATCCATGTTTTGTACCCTCTTTGGCCTTTGCGGATTGATTGGCTTTCTGAACCTGTCTTAAGTGGCCATTAGAGCAACTGCAGTTTTTGGCACTTGGGCATTACCTTCTTTTAATAGCTTTAAAGGCTGCCTAGGAATATATGTCCCTATTTAATTTTGTGCTAAGCTAACCAGCAAGGCTGTGTTAGGTAGCCTGTAACACCCAGGAGAGAAGCATTGCTCGCAAATCAAAAACATGGCTGTCTTTAAAGGCAGAGAAGCTTGTTATGAAACTGAGGGGTACTAAATGTGCTTCCTTTTTATCAAACAAAGAAGAAGTTTTCAGAGCCTTTGGGACTGTTTAAATGGGACATCTGAAAGAACATGTAATGACATTTAGAACAGAAGAAGTGCTGATGTGTGGGTGTAGTACATTGAAATAACACAAGTGATTTAGCTTCGTAGCCTTTACTGACTTCAACCAAAATATCATAATTGTTTTCTTGCACAGCTTTCTGGGCGGCTTACGTAATCTGTTCGCTGTGGTTTAGTCCAATTGGCAGAGAATACACGATGCTCAAACAGCAAACAGATGCGAAAGTCTGTTGCCATTTCATTTGAGAAAACACACACTTGGGCCACTGGATCCTGCTTGTTCTTTGGCTGGTTTCAGTGAAGCTGCATTGAATATTTTCCATAATGTAAAACACGTCTTCCGTGAAGTTTTAAGGTCTTGAGCAAATCTATTTGTTGCGGTTGCTGACTAATTTAGCCTCCAGCAATGATTTAGATCCAGAGATAAGCCTTTATAAAGTATAAAAGGCTGTCATATTTACTCAGGTTTCATGTTTTGTATGTTCCCTGCTGCTGTGGGGTGTATGTTCATATTGTACTTTGCTTTACTTACATCAGGTGATTCAGCTACAAAGGCTCCTCAGACAAATAGTGAGTATGTCTTTTTTTTTCTTTTTTTACCAAAAATGGTCCTCTTGCTCATGTGCTTATCTCTGATCTCCTTCCTTTCCCCTGTAACTCTCTCTCTCTGTAGATCAAGTCCGTCTGTTGATATTTACCTAACTGAACAAATAGTTTCCTTTTGAAGTTTCCATTTTCCAATGGAAATGTTAAAAAACTACATCTGTCTAACACACAGTATCAATTATATCTCCTTGTTTAGTTCAAACGAGGCCCAAGATATCATGCTTTGTGCACATAAACACCAGAATAGTTGGAGGACATCAAGTGCGAGGTACAGATGGCAGCTGGGTTGTAAGCATCCAAAGACAGTAAGTGGTTTTCAGTCTTTGTTCTTTAGAAGCCTAGACCTTCATCCATGTTTATGCTGTGTACTGTGATCGATCCATTTTTCTTCTTACCTTTTCCTAGGAAGGTCCATTTGTGTGGTGGCTCACTAATCAGAGAGAACTGGGTTTTGACAGACCAGCAGTGCTTCACCTCCTGGTAATTTCTCTCCCTTTTCAGACTTCACTTTACTTTCTTTCTTTAAAAACGCTTCCTTTGCTGCTTCTATCTATAATTGCTTAAAGGCTGCACAGCATACTGCCAAACAGACTTGACCTGAGATAGGGACCGCATGTTTTGGACTGCTGTTTAACCTGCAGTTGCTTATGTCAGAACTAATCATATTGTCCTTGTGCAATGTCTCTGTCATGTGTAGCACTGGCTTTGATAAAAAAAAAAAGATCCCTTTTTTCTGTGGTAATGTGCAATGCTGCAAGTAATACATATGGTGTAGATCAGCAGCTTTTTGCAGATATTTTGATTTAGCGGGGAGCCTCGAGGTGCTTGAGGCCTTGCCTTTTTTTGGCTTTTTTCTCTATGAAAAAAATACATATTTGGCATCCAGGAAATGTTATTTTAAGAAAGTAAGTGTGTTTTTGAAAAACATCAAGAGCTAGTGGAATGTGTTAACTAAAAAAAAAGTAGTATTTGTAAAGACAGTTTTGTGAGATTTGTTTAAAAGAAAGGCTGCTCTAGATCTGGGCAGGATTTCCTATTGAATCCGGTTAGTTGAATCACCTTTTGGCTGTAATCCACTGTACGACTCAAAAAAAACTTTATGACTCTGTCTTACACTGACTCTTGTAATCATCAGCGTTCCAGATCTCCGGGATTACAGTGTGCAGGTCGGTCTGCATCACCTCGATGAGTCTAAAAACCGACCGCGACTACGAGTCTCTCGCCTGATCTGTGGCCCAGACGGCTCCAACCTAGTAATGTTGAAGCTAGCAGAGTAAGTGCTCAGTTAGTGGCTAGTGTCAGCTGATTTATGCTTCTAGTTAAAGAAAAAGACAGTGATATAAAATACTGTGAGTGCTTTAAATTTAAAAAGAAAAGTCGTGCAACATGCTTTGGCTTTTATTTGTGATGATTTCCGTTGGTTCTAGTCCTGCCCCTGTGTCTGAAGGTGCATCCACCATTCATCTTCCCGTGAAAGACTGTCGCATCCCTGAAGGCACCAACTGCACCATGTATGGATGGGGGGAAACCAAAAGTACTGCCTTCTTTCAACCACATGCTGCTTTCCATGTTATTTTTTAATGACAAAAAAACCACTGTTCCTTTTACAAGTTGCTTATTGTGTTTTTTTATCCTTCTCTGTGCAGATACTGGACACGATGAAGCCCTTAACTCTGTAATCATGCCAATGGTGGACAACGACATGTGCTCGCAAATCAAAGAAGACGCCGGGGAAAGCAGAATATGTGCTGGCGGGAAAAGGGGAGAAGGCGTGTGTGATGTAAGGATCTCAAATCGCCAAATGCATCCTGAAGCAAAACAACATGGATGTGAACTGAATGCTCAGTGCTTAAAGGTTCATTTCACCACAATTGTGTAACAAACACCATTTATTGGAACTACTTTCTACTGAAGAAATAGTTCCCTTTGTTGAGCAGCAGGTGTTTTAAAGAGTCAAATAACACCTAAGCCTTTTGAAGCCAGTGAGGCTTAAATGGCAAAATATGTTTGTTTTGTGGTTGAACTGATATTTTAAGCATTATATTATTATTATTATTATTATTATTATTACTATAGACTTGCTTTGGTGTAATTATTGCTAATCCACAGTCTCTCTTTATTTTGTTCTTGCAGAGGGACTACGGTGGCCCACTGGTTTGCCAGGAACATGAGCGCAAAGTCATAATTGGTGTGAGCATCCAAAGGACAAAATGTGCCTCATCACAGCCAGCACTTTTTGTTAATGTTGCTTTCTACTCAGAGTGGATATACAAAGTCTTCAGACTTTACCCGAATGTGTAAAGAAACTAATGGAGTGGTGTGAAAAGCAACCCACAGGGGACTACCATAGCTTGCAAGAGCTGGCAGAGGAACTTGGGCCACAAATCTCCAACATGGATTATTGGGTGGCATACAGAAAATGACTGTATGATAGTGACAAGTTTGGATTTTATGATGGAATCTGTCGCCATCTGTAGATGACATAAACTAGAAATTGGAGACTGGATGCATCTAATTGGTTCTCACCCATTCTTCGATTTTGCAAATGAGGAGATCTCGGTGTTGAAGCTCGATACTATTTTTGAAATCAAAGTCTTGTGCACATAAACGGCGTGCAAATTGTTTTTTGACATGTTCAGAATTTCTGAAGCCATGCAAACAATGACAGTGAGGAGGACACTTGTGATTCAGTATTATCTCCTGGAATATACTTGAACCCAACTCTTTGGTGGTTATCACTTAAGGTAGCCTTCATTGACTGGGACCTTTTCTTTTTTTTAGATGAAGAAGAAGAAATGTTTTTAAGTGTCGAGCTGGTCTTTTTACCTTAAACACAAGCGATGTGGATCGACATAAATGTGGCCTTCATGACAAAAAAAGGTACTTATCTGGTATTAAGGTGCTTAATGATTATCACAGCAACTAAAGGTGTCCAGAAAAGAAAATATATGCGTGAAAATGTCATTACAATCTGCCTATTATGTTCCCTTTGAGAAAATAGCCTTTCAGCCTGGCAGTGCTAATTGTGTGCAGTAGCTGAACTACCTTTTCCCCAGTTAGCTGTAACTATTAGTTTTCCCCATGAGAGGGTCTAAGTAAGACTGAGCAAACTGCTCCAAATCTTATGCTAATATTTGTAGCATGAGAGAAAGAAGAGCCATGCCAAATATAACATGGCTATTTGGTCTCCAGTTTGGAGGGAACTGTGGCCCCTGGCGGGCTGTGTGTGGTCAGTAGGATATTTTATACTTTTTTTTTTTGTTTCATGGAAAGTGACTCTGTATGTGGATACCTGCAGATTTGTTATGTTTCTGCTGTGCTGTATAAATTTATAGGTCTTATAGATCTGGAATATTTTTGGGTCACTCGGTAATGTCAGATTGGCTTATTTGTGATTAAGTATGTTTAATATTTAAAGAGACTGGTTGCTTCTAAGTAATGTATATTTATTTTTCTAAATGAAAAAAACTGTTCCAAAACGAATTCGTAATTCCACATGATATTTTGATGATAATTTCTTGTTTCGAAGAATTACAGACCTTTAAATAACTGTGGCGTAAACCTGACATTTAAATAACACAGACCAGAGCAGAATATTAGGTACAATATGCCTCATATGGCCAAACTTTAAAATCAAGGATCTTTGTTTCATGGTATTATTTTGCCCACAGGTAAATTTTGAATCTAGGAGGAGGAGGAGGGGGGGGGGGGGGGGGTATTTTCTTAACCCTTTATTGACCATGGGCCCACCGGCGGGCCCATTTTACAGGTAAATTTGAAGGGCCGGTCAATAAAGGGTTAAGGCAGTGATAGTTGAAATGGGGTGAAGGAGACAGACTACAATTTAAGTTCACATTCACTCCTACAGCCAATTTAGCATCTCCAGTTAACCTAATATGGAGGAAGAGGAAGCTGGAGCACACGGCGAAAACCTACTCAGGTACAGGCTGGCTGGTTGATTTGAACCTGGGATGTTCTTGCTGTAACACAACTACTGCAGCCACTCTTCTATACTTTATTTTAGCTCATAAAAGGACCTGACAAGAGACAAGAGTTGCTGATTAATCCAGTTTTTGCTCATATTAATAAAGCTTCTTTCGGCTGATCCCTTATAAGGGGTCACTACAGCGGATGGATGTGCATATCTGATTTGACACATTTTCCTGCACCCTCCAAGGGATTTGTGTGTCCTCTCAAGCTCAAACCAGTGATCTTTTGTCTGTTAGGTGAATATGTTAGTCACATTTTTTCTTTAACATTGATATTAGTTATTAATGGTGTTCCATGCAAAGGGATAAACAAGATGAACAAAATCATCGGGGGGGGAAAAATCCCTACATGAAAAATTAGAGCATAATTGACTTTTGACACTTTCAACTTAGCATTACACAGATTAGAAAAAATAAATATGTGGTTTGCTTACAAGACTCTGATTCCCACAACTTTAGAATAACCAGAACCTAACCTAATGATGCCCCAAGTGGCCTTGTGTTTCTCAGCTATCAGCAGCAAAGTAGCTGTGGGGATGTTTGTGCATGTCGCAACAGCATTTAAAACCTAAAATTCTAACTCTCAGTTCTAAGATAACTGCTGCAAATATCATGTTGGAAATGTTACAGTAGAGTCACAAAAATGATATATTTGGCTGTAAGTCAATGGGTTTTATGTTCTAACCAGTGAGTAAGTCATTTGGCCAGGATTCACAGGAATTCTTGTAAAGAAACAAATGGTATTCAGAATCATTGTATGAATGCAAGCCTTTAATAGTCTCACACAGGTTTCCAATCAAAATGAAGGTCTGTAAAGTGGCTAATTTATAGAAAGGTAGCTTCCTGAAAGGCTGATTAAACAGCTAAAACCAATACTCATGTGGCAGATCATGAACCACAACGAATGCTCTTAAGGTGCCGTTGCTGTTATTTAATTTTCCTTAATATAAAAAGCCTCATACGTTCTGTAAATTACAAATTGTAATTTTTGTAAATATAATACTTGAGTATTTTTATTCCTTGATCATTCTGTTCATATGTTTGTATACTGTAAAATATAACAGCTGCTATTTTGTGTTAGTGATTTGTTTCATATTGGTGATCTTTCCTGAAATTTGTAACCTTTTGTAATTTTCCTATTTTAATAAACACCTTAACATTACACTAAGCTGTATTCCGTCTTAGCGCTTGACATATTCCTCTGCGGAATATGTTGCGAGGAACATGCCAGAAACACCATCTCTGAGTCTGTTTACTCCATCTTTTGGCAGTTTGGTCCTTATATCAGTCAGAGAAGCAAATTCTAGTGTATAATAAATACTCTTAAGTGGCTAAAGCAACGGGGGTCATACATACAACAAGGGAAGGAGATAAATAATAACATGTCAGGAACATTTGGATAACAAATTTGGACATCCCAGAGTAGAGTGAGGTTCAGCTGAACTTGGATGTGCTTTTCAGCAATTCCTAAAGTTTTAGTTGCTCAATATGAGATAAGATACAGAGAATCCTCCAGATGTAAGATTAGTATTTCTGTCAAATTAGTATATGAAGGCTTTTAAAGTAGTGCACTAAGTATTCAGGTTTATTGCTTAAGAAAAAAAAGCAGTACAATAAGGTAAAAATAAATAAATAAATACCACATATACCAATTAAAAGCCCTGTAACAAGAATTGGGCATGCCCGCTGCTGTAGACTTTACATACTATTCACTTTGTAATACTGTAGGAGGTCAGATTTAGTTTTATTTTTCAGTAAATATCAGTAGATAAGTAATCTACAAGAACCTGAATTCATGGATACATTTCTCCACCCAGAAAAGGTTAAAACAGTGAGCTGAAGAGTTTAGAAGAGGAAATGCTAGCAACCAAAAATGTTGTGAAGCACAATGGGTACAATCCATATAAAAGTGTATTGTATCTTGTAAGAAAGCTATAGGATATTTTACTATATAAGCACAAACTGTAAAGAAATCACTGGAGCTGAAAAAAGTCTTATAAAAGGTCAAATATTGACCTCTGAAATGTGTCATAAATTAGCATAAAAACACTTGAAAACTGCATGTAAATTCAATACATGTGTTCAGTACCTGCCGTTAAAAATTCATAACCAGTCATCCTAAAACTTTCCTCAATTTATGCAAGATTGGTGGATGTTTCAGAAACAGTCACAACACAAACGTGGAGATATCATTTACCTATCTGGCTTCGTGATGTTATATTCCAGTGGGGGTCATTTCGCCAGTAGGCCACTTCCATGCTGCTGACCCAGCTATTTGTATTCTGAACCCAATCTTTCCCCTGCTGACCAATTATCAGGAAACTCAGAGACTTACTGTCTCCTCACTGTAGTAAAGGGATATAAAGGAACTCAATGCCTCTGCCCTGTTGCAGTCGTAAAAAGTGATACCGAGCGGCGCAGATATCAGGTCGCATTTAAACTTTAGGGGTTTTTTAGGGATTCTCCCACCGGCTTTTCCTGGACTGAAATCTTGGAAGTGTTCCTTATGCTCCTACACTGACACAAATGTCAAGCCTAACAATATAAAGGAGATAACGTCCATATCATCGTGTGGTAACCTTAAATGATCCATGGAGCAATCATTTATGTTGGAGTCAACAAGTCTTTAAAACTGATATATAACTGAGGAGCACGGCAAAGTATTCATTAAAGATTATACCCTGAGATTAAAATGTATCTCTTAATAATCTCTGTCAGTACTAAACTCTACCCTCTTTAACTTGAACCTAGCTTTATTGTCCTTGTTGCCCAGCAACAAGGACAATAAAGCTTTCTTCCAAGAAAGAGTTTCTTATCATCCTCATCTTATCTATTTTCTCATCCCTTCTGGTGCTATAAAGTCACTTTAAGTTTGCTTCATTGCAAATGGGTTTAGTGAATTAATTTAATTATCTTACCAATCA
Source organism: Pelmatolapia mariae (assembly GCF_036321145.2). Taxonomy (NCBI): domain Eukaryota; kingdom Metazoa; phylum Chordata; class Actinopteri; order Cichliformes; family Cichlidae; genus Pelmatolapia; species Pelmatolapia mariae. Next base: position 13,096,893 of record NC_086242.1, read on the forward strand.
AAGATTACATTGCGTGCCAACAGCACAGACTCAAGGGAAAGTGATGAGTCGAGCTGCAGTGCAATTAAGAGGCAATGGGTGGAAAGGACAAAATTGTTAGGTCCATACTTTGTCTCCCTCTACTGGTTGAAAAGTGTCCCTTCAGTCGAGGAATTAAGCAGTAGTCAAAAGCTCTCCCCTCTGATTCACTGGTCTCACTTTCAGTCCATGTAGAGATGCTGATTCACATCCGGGACCAACAGAAACTGCTCATTTGTTTGAAACTGACTCCAGGTAAAAGGCATCCCCTGCTGGTTCCACTGTTGAATCACAGGGCAGTCTGGCCCCCCTGTCTTTGTTGCCAAAGGGCAGGTTCTCCTCATGTCTGTGTGGTGGGGAACCAGTGGAAAACTGTATCCATCTCTGTGGAGATCCAGAGGAGTTTTGTCTATGTTTTGTATGTCACTCGGCAGATGGAGAAATGAGGATGTCGGACATTCAGAATTCCTCACGGCTGTACGTCAAGGGGGAAAAGATTATTTTCTTTAATTTCTGAAAAGTTATTGCATAAAAATTAAGACAGTATGTACTTAGGAACAATTGAGAGTAGTGATTTTAAGTGATATTGTGATCCAACAGGCAGGCTTTACCCTACACCTACCCTATTGTTCATATTTAAATGAATAAACACATAAATAGTGAATATAGTTTACCATCACTACAAGTCCCAAATGACTTGTGAAATCGACATAAATTTATTACATGTTTAACATATGGCTTCATAGATAGCAGAAAAGAATTCTGCAAGTCCAGGCAACTTTATATGATAACCAACAGACAGGTAGGAGGGAAAATATTATAATAATACCTTTTTTGTGCAACCTTAAATTAGTTCATAATCAGGATCATTGGATTCTTAATAGATTTTTAGCAGTTTAGTAAATTCAAACCCAAGCCCATGACAGGGAATAAAACTTTTTATAACATGTACTCTCATCACTGACATTTATATCATATTCAGCTAAACTACAATCAAGCTAATCTCCAGCTTCTTTAACATCATTCTTAAATACTCTCTATCAACATGAATAAAAATTAAATTTAATGAAAATCCTCATAATCAAACAGAGAGAAAGATTATTAAAGACAGTGATTTGGTCAAAGACAGTTTTCCTGGATCTCACCTGTTTCTGTTGGGAAGAAGCAGCAATTTTGCAGCTTCCTTGCAACAGTGCTGTACGAGGAGCTGTCCGCATTGACTTTTGCCATTTCAGTAGCCTTGGAAACCACATAAACGAAGTTTAAATATCACAATGTCACCAGACGTTTGTTAAAAACACAGAAATCTCATTTGGAAATTGCCTAGCACTGCCTAGAAATTGCCTAGAAAACTATGCTCGGAAAAACATTCACAGTGGCATGTTTTAAGGGCTTTAAAGTAGATATCACTGGTTTGCACAGTACCTGTTGAGATGTAAAGCTGTGTGTCATTGTTGGATTCACAGGAACAAAGTCACTTTGCTTTTGAAAGTCTTCAGCTGCTACAAAGAAACACATTTTAACAGCTATGAGGCAAGAATTGATGTGTTCAGGAGGACTTTCCACTACCAGTGTGTCCAGCTCCATTTATTATTGTCCAGTGGTCAAATTATACACATTCTTATCACATCCTTGCCACCCACACTCAGCTCCCAAGTATGTGTGCACCACACACAGACACACACTCACACTTACTCTGCGTACTACCTCTCTGCTTGGCTTCTCTCCTCCATTTAGCACGTCTGTTAGAAAACCAGACCTTTGAGGGACAGAAGCCACACCTCAGGAACAGACAGCTTAAATGTATATGAATTTCTTGATGCTAAAATTGATGAAAAGTCTACCTTGATGGTGTCCTCGGGAAGTTTAATTTCAGCAGATAGCTTCTCTCTTGTGTACATATCAGCATACTGGCTGCGAGAGAATTCTGATTCAACACAGAGAAATATTTCTTTAACTATTACGGAGTCAAAAAATTATGCATTGTGTTAGTTTGAAATAGCTGAAGAGATTTTAAGTCACCTTGCTCAAGTGCTCTGCTCTGCTCTGGCGTAAAGGTGGTGCGGATTCTGTGCTGCACACCTTTGGATTTCTGTTTTTTACTGCACTCTGTCTCAAACTTCTCAAACTTCTTTGCTTCTTCTTGAGCCAGAGAATACACATCTGCACATATGGAAACACACAGACTACATGCAGTTAATATTTATACATTTATGTGTTAAATTGTCATGTTCAGTGATAGAAATTCTGATCAAACTCGATAGTCTTCCTAAACCGTTATAAATGACTTCTCCAAGGACAAAGTTGCTTACCCTGCTCAACCCTGACATCAGCGTTGAGGTCCATCCACGATGGTCCGCGGTCCAAGTGGATCTTTCTTAAGATCCTATTTATGGACGACACCTTGCAGAACACAGTGTGCACAAAACACCATCAAGTGCTGGAATCTTTTCAGTGTAGTTAAAGTACATTTGAATTTTAATCTTACTTACGCTGGGGACGTTGGAGGCCTTGCATATCCGCGCCGCTGCGAGACGTTTTCGGATTTCCCAAGCAAAAATAGTCGGATTTTCCCTTTTGCACTGGATGATCGTGGAGATGACACCGGGGGTGAGAAGTCGGGGGCGGCTCCCACCGATGGTCTTGGGTTCCAGGAGTCCTGTGCGCCGGTAGCGGCTCAGGATCTTACTGACGCACCCGTTGGACACCTAAAGATGCAAGTGAGCTCCACTGTGTTAAACAAGAATAATCCGTTGATGCTGCATTTAACATAACATCGCAAAAGCTTATTTTTTCGAAATCCAAAGTTGTTGTTTTTTGTTGTTGTTGTTGTTGTTTTTGTTTTTCACTATTCAGGTTACCCTGAGTATCCTGGAGATCTGGCTTGGACGGACTCCCTCCAAGGCCAGCTGAATCATTTTTCGTCTCTTGGGTTGTGGGAGAGGTCTTCCGTTGAGAAACATTCCTCCTAACTGGTTGACACTTCCACCACCTTATCACAACACATACTAAATTGGTTATTTTTTCTAATTAACCGAATACAACGAGTCCACTAAAATGTCTTACTGTGGTTCATATCTAATCCATATTTACTGATTTACAACGGTCTGAATATAAATAAGTGGTTAAAAAAATGGAAATGAACCTTTATTTTCCAGATCAGTGTTCGTTCCGCACATCTCTCCTTGCTCCCAGCCTTGATGATGAAACTGAAGTCAAAACTATAAGAACTTTTTTCCAGAGAGTGGGGAGACCTTGGACTGCAATGTGAAGAATGTGATAAATTAGAAGTAACGAAATTGTCGCGGTAACTCCACTCCAGTCTGGTGAACGAATTACAGTGAGAGGAATCCCACCCTTCAGCAGCAATTTATAGACCTGCACACCTCAACATGACGTGGTGATCTGATTCCTGAAATGTAAATAGTCTACTGCTTTGAAAGAAAATGTGCGTGTTAAAGGCTGGACATGTGCTTCAAGTTGGTGCGTTTAAGCGGCCAGAATCTTCGGACATAGAACAATATCCTAGCTTTAAAACCACCTGTATTCTGATCCTTTTCGGCGATTCACAAAGCACGTTTCAAGTAGCCTATTTTAAAAGCAAATGCAGACGGGGGAAGACCAAGTGAGTGATAGGAATGTATTTTGTAGAAGAATTTCCCACAAAGCGTTCCGGTAAACCAAAATTAAAGCTCGGTTTTTGTTTTATAATAACATCTAGACATGTCATAGTGTGAAACATCCAATCAGATATAATCTACCCCCACATCATGTCGGCATCTTTGCACCATCTACTAGTGGGATATTCCACACTGCACACTTGGGCAAAGCTGATGCCACCTGAGCGCACTTTACTAAATTTCTTGGCAATGTCTGATCATCTAAAGCGTCACAAACAAATAGATTAAGTCTGTTTTTAATGTCTAGTAGCCCGTGTACTGCTCCAGCAGCTGACACACAAAAGAGTAATATCCAGGTTTAGGAACTCAAAGAGCTTCCCTTTGCGCAGTAGCTGGTTGCAGTCTTAATTAGACAATACAGTTTTCAGCGCAGCACACTTCAGTCCTTCTCTTTTCTGCTTTGGCTCGTCTTAATGTAACGAAAATACAGACCTAAGCGTCTTCTTTCAAAGAAACTACATGATCAACGTCAGTGTGTTTCTCATACGTTAGTGGGTCACGTGACTTGAACATCCTCTCCTAGGTTAAGTGGCTCAGATTAAAATGATCTCTGGTCTCCTTTCATAAAACAAACATTTGGAAATCTGCTCCTATGACGACTGCCATATGGTAAAGTGCTTTTGATAAATCATAAATCCATCACAAAGTCTCTTTATTACATTTTCTTTCAAAACGTGAACAAATAGACTCCTATATGGGCGCAAGGAAAGGGCCAATTGGGGGACCTCTTTTTATGCAGAAGAGGGAGGCTAAAACAACCCTCACAGATGTTCCTTGGGCAGCCAGCAGATAAAAATACGTTGTAAACGTTTCAAAGGGAAATATTTGACGAGCAAATATTAGCCTATGTGAAAACCCACACGAGGCTCGTCTTTTGGTCTGTTTAATGACTAATTGAATCATTAGTTGGGTCCACACAGATCGAAGTGCCACCGAAATAAAGGCTTAGATTTTAAAATGCCATATGGCCCAAATTATACATTAACCACGAGTTAGAGGATAATAATACTGTGTGTACAATCAGCCAGGTTGGATAGAGGACAGCCATTTTTGGACACCATCATCTCCTTGCCAACCGACACAAAGAACGACCAGGGCGACGGTTTCTATTTATTACCAGCGAGTCAGCGTGGTCATTGATTTATAGTACTTTACTGCACATACAGTGTGTGCCAAACGAGAATAATTAAAGAACTTATGCTGTGTTGTTAAGACAGCAACACGTTTTCGTTGTGCGTAAATTTTAGTATGTGCTCGCCAGGGGAAGGGGTGAGTTTCAGCGCTTAAATAGTGCCACGGACAATATATACGTTTTAGTTACATGCCATAGATCTTTGTCTTGTGTATAAAAACTTGCGTATTGGTGCTTTACTGCTTTACTGTGTCCTAAAGCGTTTAGAACTGTGAAAAACTCAGCCGCGTAAAAAGGTTACCACAACCTCTCCAAAGCGCACCGAGTAGCTGTGTGCGCAACGAACTCGTTTTCATGGTCAGTTTCCTCCATCCTGTTACGAGATGGCAACGCGATTCAAGGAATGTTGACCTTTTTGAATTTTAGTATCGTAAATGTTCCCGCATTCTGTGAATGGAGGTGATTGTTTTAGTTTTTAATCATTGTTAGATATCCTACATGCGGTTACATGGCCGCAGATAGCGGGATAAAAGACGGAAACAGTCTGTCTTAACATGGCATTCAGTGCAAATGTGACTTAAATGCTTATTTTTATTTGATTTTATTTTTTACTTGACGGAACTAAAAAAAAAATTAATGCTGATTATATTTTTAACAGCTTAAATTTGGAAAATACACGCGTTATTCACACATTTTATGCAAGGTAAGTCATTCTTGCAATGCTTCATGTTCCACATGACCAGGTTTCCCAACATTTAGTCGCAACCTAACCCCCCACTTTTTAATCATTAGGATTTGATTTTTTATTTTTTTTTTACATTTTCATGGATCCCCAAACCAAACTTTATGCAAACGAAAATAAATCACTATTTATCCTTTTTTAAACACGTTTTAATATAAATTTTGCGTACCCCAATTTGCGCTTGGTTTCTTCTGTGTTCTGCAGCACGGACACAGAAAATGATAAATATATTTTTTTAAAAATGCAGGCTGGATTTCCCCCCTTAAACCTCCTGCAGCTTTGCCATATCAAAGTATGCTCAATAATATTTGATTATTATTTTTTTGTGATATACCTAAACGATTAAAAATAACAACAAAAATACAAGCATTTTTAGATCGTCAATTCTATGATTTGATTTAGTTCAAAGGGTTTGATTTCACAATGGTTTAAAGCACCAAAAGTTTTGTAGCAGCTCCAATTTAAAGGTCACCAGCTTCCCAAGGCATTGAAACTTGTAGCATGTTACAACGACAGTTAAGGTTTTGTTGAACAAGAACACAGTGTTCTGGCGCTGGCCTGCCTTTGTTTTGTTTTGTTTTGTCAATGAACCAGTTGAACTTTTATATGTTCTGTGCTTGGGTGAGCTCGTGTGTGTGTGTTGCACAATATTTAGCTGTCAAAAAGCTAGTAAAAACTTCCCTTGCAATCACTGATTGACTCACCTGAACATACAAACATGTGAAAACAGTAAAGACTACCAGGTTTAAGACTTGGTGATACTATTTATAGGACGTAAAATGCACTTGAAATGTGTATATATGTACACACAACATACAAGAAGATGAATACAAATTGAAATCAGATATACATGAATCAAACACAGCATTAAAACTACTGACAGAGGAAGTAAGCACTGACCTATTTTGAGCAATGTTTGGTTAGGAAATATTAGTTACTCCCATTCATGTGGATTTTACATTAATATCACCACACACTACTTACACTACTTACCTAAACAATGGTGACTTTGGAGCACTATCTATCTATCTATCTATCTATCTATGGAGGAGGATGACTGTCCTGCCAACTTGAATACTAACTATTGTTTTAAAAAGCCCATAACAGAGATTAACCTTTACATGAAATATATAAATATACGTAAATGCATGAATTATAATTATACTGAAAAGTGAGAATAATGGGGTTATTGTCCAAGTATCTAGCAATACCTTGAAAACTGTTACAAACTTATCTTCAAGACACTTTTTTACTCTGCTGCACATCTTGCAGACTGCTGACAGTATTTTAAATAATGGAGTCAGCATCGCTGTTGGGGAGATTATAATTTCTAAATTACCCCGTATTTTTTTCAAATAATACTCCTTTATTTATTTATTTATTTATTTAAAAAGGATGTCATGTCAGTGCAACTCAGTCTACATATACACCAATGCATCAGCATAGCCCAGTATTCATGTTACTTAGAGGGAAAATACAGCTGTGGTCACCCAAACTCATCATGAGCATGAATGTAAAGGTAATTCTGGGCTTTAAATGGTTTCTTTGAACTGCTTTTTTCCTGCATGAAATGATTGCTCAGCTTACATCTTTAACTTTAGAAAGCAAGAATGTGGTGTACAAGTTTGACTATATTTTAGACTTTCACCAATCCACAGTATACATATAGTTCTTTACAGTAAAATTATACATGCCAGCTTAAATATGTACATACCTCAAACAAGCTAATGGCAACATTCTGGCTGGATATTTGACTACCCTTCTTGTCTAAATTGGTCAAGTTCATTCAAATTGGTTGGTTTCCTGACATGAACTCAACTTTTAAGCACAGATTTTCAGCTGTGCTGAAGTTGGAGCTTTGGGACATCCATTCCAGAAATGTAATGCTAGACTGCATTACTTATTCCAAAACCAGTTTTGATGTGTTGTTGGAACACCCAAATGTGTTAAAGTTTCACCCATCTAGATTTTGAATTGAGGTAAAGTTAAAGAATCTGGAGGTAGTCCTCCTTCTTCATTACTCCATCCACTTTGTGCAATGTACCACTAAAACTTTTCTCTAAAAGGCATTTGGCTTGTCCACATGTGCAGCTGCAACATTCAGTCAAGCTTGGCAGTGTTGATTTTAGACCAGGGTCTCCTTTCTTGGTCGATACAGCCCATGGAAAACTTGCTTCACTGTGGACAGTGACCCTAGTGTTCCAGCAGTTTCCAGTTCATGGCAGCCTTGAGCTCTGATGGTTTGTGGGATGTTCCTGAACATCCTAACAAATGTCCTTCCATCTAAGGGTGAGAGTCCAGGTCTTCCTCCAGACCTTGACAAAGTGGTGAAACAACCAACTAACTTGTACTTATGTACAGCTGTTTGAACTGATGATCTTCAAATCTACAGTTGTTTAGAATTAGCTCCAAGAAACCTTTCCAATGTCTAAATGAAACACCCAATTCTTATTTTAGTCATAAAACATGTTTGGTGTACAATCATTCCCCTCTGAAAAAAAGAACAGTTCAAACAGTTAAAGCCCAAAACTATCATGATAGTGATGAAAATGAAGAGTGTTTACAAATGGAAAAGCACTCTCTAGATCTGCATAATCAGTCATTAAAGTATGTAACTAACATAACATAACTGCCTATATCACACTGCTCATATACAGAACACAGGTGACAAACTGAAGTGAAAAAACCTAACCTTTATGTTTGTCATTCTGTTGGAGACATTTTAGCAGCATAATTTGATTCCACTTCTTCCCTTACTGCAAATCAGTACAAGGAATCTCTGAGAGATTATGTTTATTCATTGTTGTAATTGAAGGATGTGATGTATTCAGATATTCTGATGGTTTCTTCCAGTATGACTAAACTGGAGAATCAATACAGGCAGTTTGGCCTTTTATTTGAAATATCACTTACACAGACCACTATCACACCAACACTAAGCATGTCCTTCACGACATCCACAAACCTTCTCTTTGGTCTTCCTCTGTTCCTCCTGCCTGTCAGCTTCATATTCAATATCCTTTCTCCAGTATATCCACTATCCTTCCTCTGCAAATGTCCAAACCATCTCAGTCTTGCCTCTCTAAAGCTAAAATTTGTGAATATATCTGCGTTATTTCACTGTTATTATTGTTTATAATACATATTCTTTGTTTCCATCGACCAACTTTTAATATATTTTATTTGTCGCTTTGGGGATGTGTGACGAAATTTACGTTTTTCCAACACGGCTTGAAGGCAGCGTTAACTGGGGTAACACTGTGCTGACGTGTCGTACATCTTGCACCGGAAGTCTTTATTTCAAGTCGCTTACGCGGTCAAAAAGCATCTCCATTAACTCCCATTGACGCTAGTCTCCAGACCCGGAAGGATTTTCACGTGCGTCGCAAAGTGTGTTTCCGGTATAACGTGTGTGTTGATCGGTGTTCAGCCTTTTTCTCTTGGCTTTCATTAGAACAGTCACTCACCTCAGAGTCCCAGCTCACTTGCCTGGTTACCCGTTAACGGCGTTGAATCTCAAACCGGTGGACATGGCATCTATTTCGGGACCAGCTCAGACAGCCTCTGCTTCGGCTCCTCCTCTGCAAAGAGGAATCGTGAAGATGGTAAAGAGCCTAACGTGAATATGTGTGCACACTGCGTGAGTGTAGGGAGGCAGCTAGTTAGCTCAGGGACCCAAGGGCTAATAAAGGCTCATAAAACTCATATAGCCTTAAGTGATCTTATTTGACGTTACAAATAATACTATCTGTTGAATGCATCTGTTGACAATGTGGTGCTGACAAGTTTAAATAACTATCTTAGGCGATTAGCCACTAAATCTGCTAGCCTGCTAGTAAGCAGAAGGAAACATTAGCATGGTCGCTATCTTGATAGTTAGCTGGAAATTATTTGCTTAGAAATTCAAAGTTTTTTGGAATTGAGTTATTTTAAAATCCACTGACTGGTTTGAGTCACATTTTCTTATAGACGAATTACCTAGGAACTACTGCATTTTAGTAACGTGGGAGCTGTAACGACACCAGATGTTTAGTTTCTCAGCTAACGGCTATGCTAGCCAATACCTAACCTAACTTCTATTTACTATAAAGCAACTGGTTACTTATATGAACAAAGTTCGTTGTGTCTGTAAACACTGTCCGCTTTGTGTTGAGCAGTAGCGCAGATTAAACCAGTTTAATCAATGCTTCCCAGACTAGCGTAGAAACTAAGTTGAGAAACTCCTGTCCTCTAGTTGCCGTTTCGCGTTTTGTCACGGTTTCCTGCAGGATCCGCTGAAACATCTTCTAGCTTCAAAGTGTCTGTTAATAACGGCGGGGCTCCAGACATTGTAAGATTGTAGCTGGCTGATGTGTCCCGTCAGCTGAAGCCACAGACGGGGGATTTTCTCGGTGTGCTGGTTAAAACCAGCCAGAGAAAACTGACACGTAGCTGCAGTTTTCTTGCCCCCTATAATCTGCCATTCATCTCGGTTGTGTGTAACCTATGTTTGTCCATATGTTGCTTAGGCTTGTGCTATTTAAGATCTGGCCAGATTGCAATTTGACCTTTTTCATGTAGATGAAGTTAACAGGTTTCTCTCCCTATATTACGTTGCATACCTTGGCTTGAAAGTTACCCAGTAGACACAGTCTTCTGCCTTTTTGAAAGAAAAAATTCTGTTAAGTCGCTGAAATGTAATTTTTAGGTGGTGCTGGTTGAGTCATGGGAAACTTCATTCAGTGTCAGTTCAGTTTCAGCCTGGGCACTTCTGCTATCTTACTTTGTTTAAAACAATTTTCATGTATATAATTGCTAAAGATCCGTTTAAGCACCTCTCATGATGACAGTTTCATGATGTGTTTCAATGAAGTCATTTAACATTTGAATGAGCTGACAAAATTAATAAGTTAGTGTTGTTGTTGTTTTTTTTAAATTGCCCTTTGTGGCCCATACAGACCTCCTGAAACAAACAAACAAAAAACTACGGTCCAATTTTATAATTAAGATATCAAGATTGTCCTCCAATCTGGAATTTCTGCACTCTATTAAAGAACGATGCTTCCCAGCCTTTCAATTCAATTTATTTAATTAGCACCAAATCACAACAACAGCCTTTGAAAACACTGAAAGAAGTTGATGCATTATGATGCATGACAAGGAAGTCTGAACAACTGTTTTTTTTTTTTTTTTTATGAAGGAGTTTGTGTTTGAGAAAGGTGATCAGTGAGTCAGGCAGAAAATTCAGGGTGTAGAGAGGAATGGGTTGTTCGTTTTTCCCTCTCTAACTGTCTCTTACTCGTTACAGCTACACCTCTGTTTTGCCTTTACTTGTAGGGAGTGGAGTCAGTTAGTGGGAGCACCTTTGATTTGATTTATCTAGAGCAGATCTTAGATCAACAACACCCAGTGATGCTTCCTGCAGACACCCTGGGGAGTTAGCAGATAAAGGTTGTTTGCTCAGATTTGTGTAAATGCCATGGTTGTCAAACCCGACAGGAGGTTATCTTTATTTAAAAAAAAAAAAATATCATCTGTGCCATCACATGGGCTGATCTCGCCTTGCATTTGAATGACAGTCACCATAGTAACGTAGTATGAAGCTCCTTTCCAGTCAATTGTACAGGCACATTAGCATCCACACTGTTGATTTCCTCTTTTGCTGACTAATTGTATTTAATGTCACACCAATTGAAATAATTCCACAGATTTTATTCACATCTTTGTGTGTGTGAAATTATGGTTTAAGAGCAGAATCTGTGGTGTTTTTAACCAATATTCGTACTTTTGCTTCTGTCGTACCGAACTGACCATTTATATTGTCTTCTTTGCCAGGTCTTGTCAGGCTGTGCCATCATAGTTCGGGGTCAGCCTCGAGGTGGCCCACCCCCAGAGCGTCAGATCAACCTCAGCAATATCCGAGCTGGGGCCTTGGCCCGCCGAGCCGCACAGGGCCAGCCCGACAGCAAGGACACCCCTGATGAGGTGAGTGGTTCTGTTGGTTTGTGTTTATATTTATGTTTGACACATATCTGTGGTGCACAGACCATGCACAGACTGGTGCTAGTTCCAGGAATAGTTCAACTCGAGGCTTTAAGGTAATTCTAGGTAAATTAAACAGTTGGCTATCGTACTTCTTATATTCATTATTTTATTTATCATAAACATTACTACCATATATTCTGCTACCGGTTTATTAAACTTGTTACTGAGTCTTGAAGCACCATTGTTAACTCTGCATAAAAAAGACTATTCAATATTGTAAATTTAAGTAGCAGGTAATTACCGATCAATGAATTTGAGCTGGATATAGATTCATTATGAGCGATGTTAGCTACGCTTTCAGAGGTTTAGCATCCTAAAACAAGTTAGCCAGCCTTGTCAGAAACCGTGTCAGTATGTTACCAATAATGGTGTGTCGTGGAAAACTCTGAGTCAGTGTGTTAAAGAGTAAGTGCAGGTCATATGCTTAACGAAATTTAAAGGACCTGCATTTGTTGATTTGGCTGGTTCCTCACATAAAGGAAATGTGCACACTTGCTCAGACATTGACCAAATGAATCAAGTCATTTGCATGTGCATCAGGGACATAGCGTTAGTACACAATTTTAATTGTTTCAGTGACATATTTAAGCGGCCAGCATTAGTGTGGCTATTTTTATGTCAATACAACACACCTTTATGCTGGTCTTGTGGCTGTGAACCTTGGAGGCTAAAGGAAGTATAAGCTGTAGGTGGTTCCCCAACATGTTTTATCCAAAAGAAAGGATTGGATTTGTACCTGAGCCAGTATGTCTTTACTATTTGTTTACATCTACTGATACTGACATCTACTGATGAGTCAAATGTCACCTTTTCTTGTCTGCAATGTAGCCATGGGCCTTCCAAGCCAGAGAGTTCCTGCGGAAGAAGCTAATCGGCAAAGAAGTGTGCTTCACAGTGGAATACAAGAATATGCACAGGGAATACGGCATGGTCTACTTGGGGAAAGGTGTAGTGCCATTTCTTAAACTACAATTATGCTTCTTTTTAAAATTTTTACTTTAGTTTGTATTTCTATTATAAAGCCATGTCATTATGTGGAAAACATAGGTTGCTTTTTTCTAACTCATGGGACCTCCCTAGGAACCGGTTGCCCTGCCTGTCTTTTTACCCTTGCAATTTTCAGACGGTACATTATGGTAGACTAGTGTTGGTAATACATTTTTTTTCTCTTTCTTTTTATTTTAGACACAACAGGTGAAAACATTGCTGAGTCCTTAGTGTCCGAAGGCCTTGCCACAGTCCGCAGGGAAGGATTCAGAGGGAACAAGTAAGATTTTTGGTTCTATTCTTTCTGTTATGTATTACTGTTTGTTTTAAGAGTTTCATTTTTTATGATTTTTGGAATCTTAAACATATATATATATATTTTTTTTACCATATGGGAGACTTTTTTTGCATGTAGCTTCTGTGTATGTCTAATTATGTTGAGAAAAAAAAGGCACCATAGCATTGCAGCTGTGTAAAAGTAATTGTCATAAAAGTATGTAAGTATGTAGTTGAGATCACGGGCATGGCTGCCACATGATTGGACAGTACTCGTGAATACTTCTCATGGGACACAATGTCAACACGTTTAGGTGTTGCTGCTGATCAATCCCATTGCATTGTGGCTGATGCCGAGTTTAATAATAAGAGTTTAAAAAGTACACTTACTGGATAATTAATAAATATATATATATATATATATATATATATATATATATATATAAATAAATAATTCTTTTTTTTTTTTTAAATCAGAATATTTGAAAAAAATAATCACCCATAATGAGTAATAAACTGTTCTGTTATTGTTTAAAAAGTGCAGTATGCAAGCGAGTGAGGGAAGACACACCTGCAGAAACAAGATTCAAAAAAACTATCCACTCACAATGAGTTCTTCGACTGCTTTCAAGAATGTTTTGTTTATACAACATATGTTCGGGACATGATACGGTTAGAATGTCAGGGTGATGGTAGCAGGAGTACCTCAAGTCTATCAAGGTCAGTGCAGTGCTGGCCTGTTCAGAAAGACCAGATAGAAGTGTACCTGATACATCCTTCTTCTGTGCTCATATTGTTTGAGGCTTGTTTTGTCTGGTAATTAATTATAATTGTTGTATCAAAGACTACTACATCTCTAACCCCTCCTTTACGTCTATGAAACCTTTAGTTTGGTAGTGAAAGCAAAAGTAAATAATTACTCAGAATCTTCTTCAGCCAGATGACACCAGAGCAGGTCTAGACCTGATCCAAGTTGGTAATTTCACAATTCTAATGAATGTTGTTTTTTTGTTTTTTTTCCAAAGACACGGTCTAATTTGCTCTGGATGGATATAAGATATCCTTTATAAGATAAAGATGTCATCTATGTGCAGAGACTAAAACTAGGAACTAGAAACTAAAATGAGGATGTTTTAAAAATAATGTGGCCATTTGTTTTATTAACTGAGAGAAACATTACTGGCATCATCAGTCTGCTAACATGACAGCATTGTCATTCAGACTGGGTCACTTTTAGTCCTTTCAGCTTCATTGCTTACATGCAAATGATCTGTGGCAATATGCATTATATAACACTGGCTCCAGTAAAGAGTAGACAAACTTTCAAACATTAGGTCTTTATGGATTTGTCATCAAGACAAAATGTTTATACAACAGCGCTCTAAGACAGGGAAATCAGAAGCATACCAGAGATGAATGTTTTTATCTAAATGACGAGGTAGAACGTTAGGGTGTACATGTGTTTGCCACTTAGGGTGTTGGCATCTCAAAGATACACGAGAGACATGCTCAGTCCCAGTCTTGTGCATTTTATCTGCTGATGCGACTGCAGGCGGTTTAGATGTTTGCTGTGCTGAAAGTGACTGAGCACCCTGGTAACTTTGCTATAAAAGTAGCATAGACTATCCTATGATGTCAAACCTAGTAACATTTTTGCATACATGAAACTTTCAGGTGGCATCTGCATAGAGTGCGTGCTATGTACAATTTTAGTTGGTTGTATTTTATGTGTTAGGGTGCCATAATCAAATATGTTGGCACAACAAACCATAAGTGGGTCATTATATATGTAACTGATATTGTAGATTTATTCCAATTAAAGATTGCCGTCCCAGTCAGTGCTATTGAAGTAATTTTGATGTCAGAGTGTTAAATTTGCTTCTAAACACTTCGCACTTGGAACAGGGAGGAAATCACTTTTGGCAACATGAGGTAATCTTCTTGCTAAGGCTTATTGCAGTATAAAACTGGAAAATCCGTAGGGAGATATACATAAGTCCTCAACTAGTTAGACTGTAGAGAATTGAGATGGAGCCAAAGTATCCCAGATGGTGGCAGCATTACCCTGCTGCTATATCAATGTCCCTCTGAAACTCTTTTCTGCCACATTGCCCTTACGCAGTAATTCCCTAAATACACTTGCACATGCAGAGCTATAGGACAGAGTGCTGTATATCCCCCCCAGTGGCAGTATTTGCACATTACACACATTACAAGCAATTTGACTCACGCTGCTACATTTATATCTTCCAATATGAACACAGATGATGTGACTATTTTGCCACTAATGACCTATTTCAAGCATTCTGCGCAATGGCCTAGAACAAGCACTAATGTAAATTATGCTTAAAGTGTAAGCTGGCATCATTTGGCCAAAGGGGGAACCCATTATTCAGGAAGGACTCGAGGCCTCAGTTTTTTGCGAGTGCACTAACCAACAGTATCATTGCTCTTCATGACTGGCTACATTGATCATACAAACTATGGTGTGATAATTATGGAGCTGATGATAATGATGATGGCTTTGGACAGTGCAGTTAAACATGTGCTCAGAAACTGAAGCTGCAGCTCAGCCTGTTCACAAATTTGGTGCACAGCAGTACACCGTGTTAGGATGGTACTGTATTTAATGACACTTTTTGTAATGCTACCAGCGCCATTTATAAGAAAACTATGACTATTCTGTTTTTTTTTCCTTTCTTTTTCTCCTTTAGAAGTTAGAATTGAAATATGTGTTTAGCTTTCATACCGAAGCTAACAGATTCATCATTTGAATGATTTTTGCTTTGACTTGATCAGTCCTAGAAAATGCTGTCTGTAGTGCTGAACCATAAGGGGACTGTAATGAGTTCAGTCATCAGTCTCGTCTTTTTAGTTTTGCATCTTAGTCTCTGTCACTATGTCTGCCTGCTTTTTCTTTGTAAATGGGTAATCCATTTACAAAGAAAAGCTAGACCCTGAAAATTGGTTAGATTCCAGTGTGTTGCACTTTCCTTGTGAAATATTAAAGCCACAGGATGAAGGGGGAGCTTGACTTATTGGTTTATAAAGCCCACCCATCAGAGCCCCCCCCCTCCCGTTGCTTCTTTTTAACTGGAGCCCCAGAGGAGTACTGGTTGAGGGGTGTAACTGTCTGAGGGATAAGCTGTTTTTCTTCTAGGTCTCACTGTTCATAGGGAGTGGAACCCTTCCAGTCAAGTACACCAGGGAGCATGACTTACTACAACCTCTTCGAACTGTATGAAGACTAGAGGGAACCGTTTACTAAAGTTCCGCATTTTTGTATCTGTTTAAGGTATTTTGGGTTGCACAAGGGAGACATGAGGTGATGAAAGATTTAGCCTACAGCATGTTCAAATATAAGGGAATTGGAAAGGTTCTCCTTGACCCTTGTTTCTCCAGCAGTCTTGCTCAGTATTTCGCTCTCTCACCCGTCAATATCTGTTTTGATTTGAAGTAGTGTTGGTTGGAAGAGTTGCTGACCTAAAAAGAAAGCGGTCTATTTGGAGACATGGATAAGTTTGCTATCGTCTTCCTCCACACATGAAGTTATTTCTATATCTTAACCAATCTCTGCTTATGAGTTGCTCTCCTTTTATTTTGTGGCTTTATTATTTTTCTTCAGTCTGCATTCCTTGATTGCATTCTTAGTTTCTCTTTCTGTATCTTTGTAGGTTTCTGTTCCCGTCTGGTTCTTAAATACTAAGTAGCTTAAACAAAATTGACTTCTTACAGAAAAGTTTCACCATTGTTGCTCAGTAAGCAAGAAACTGTTTCAATTCAATTTGAAGTTTGTAGCTAAATCAGTGTAGAGGGGAAAGTGAACTTGACTACATTTTGGGCGCGTGGCCAAAAGCCCAATTAAGAGCACACAGCTGGAGATGGGGGGGATATGGGTGTCCGTATGTGTGTGGCATTTTAAATGCGAGCCACTTTGTTGGCTCTGCAAAGTGAAGCAAGATGTGAAAAATTTTAATTTCTCTGTTTATTTTTAAAAACCTCTTGTCACAGACCGCAACTCCCAGTCGGTCGGCCTTTGCTTCTTGGAAAAACAAAAACCCGCCGGCCAATTGAAGTTCTGAATAATTAAAGTTGTGCGAGGCCTCTCAAATGGCATTAGGCTGCACAATTTAGGAAGCCAGCATGGAATTAATTATGGCGTTTGTAGCCAGCTGCGTGGCTGCTTTTGAAGGAGCTGTTAAACACTGTTATTGTCGCTTCACAAAATGCTCAGATACATTTTTAAGCAGTTGTAATCTGGTCATCAGCTGGTTGCCAATAATACAAGAGTGCAGTTTTTTTTGGAACCGGCACTTAATTTAACAAAGCTAAAAACCATTGCAAGCACATACGGTCCTGTTTTTTTTTTTTTCTTTTTTTAATTATCACTTTTACATAGCTTGTGACAGTTTTGTTGTGTGGGAATAAAAACCCTCCAGTTGGGGCTGTAGTTCTGTGAATTTGCGATGAAGCCAACATGACAGAAGTCAGTTGTTGTAATTGTAGTTATTGTTATGGTAATTTTTTTGCCTACTGGTATAGAGCTTTGAATCGACAGCCGGCATAAGAGAAGCATGTTGAACTTAACAAGGGTAGCGACTCTACAATCAAAACCTTTTCCTGCTTGTTAAATACAATGTGTGTGTCTCTCTCTAACCAGTGTGAAATTAATTGCAGCTTGTTAACAAGCTGAGCCAGTGGTGGTTGTCAGAACGGTTTTATGGTGCTCAAAGACCCACTAATCTTTGTAGGTGCTGTTTGTAACATATAACAATATTTAACTCAAGCTGTTACAGCTTTAATGCACCCGTGTTCTTTAACAGAAATCATTTAAATTTCAAGGCTGGTGAGAAGCCACATATAAAGTAGCGCCGCAGTGGCAAGGTTTTATGCTGCATTGCGTTTTCACTGAAGGGAATCTTTTATAGTTGCCATGGAGTTTTTCATTTTGGTCTCTTGTTTTGGTCTCGCGGTTTGTTAAAATTAGAGAAACTCAACTGCCCCTGCAGTGATGAGCCCACACACTGCGGCTGCATTCAAGTTCTCAGAGGGGGCTTGTCAATAGGCAAAATATCTCTCACATAGTTTTCCACATATTTAAAATTGCATCACAAAGCTCATATAGAGTAAAGTTAGCGATGTTATTTCTTGCATATACATTTAGCAACATACAGATTTTATTACTTTAAGAGTGGTCAGAATTTTGAAATGTGTTTTTTGTGGGTGTTCATTTTTTGTTTTTTGTTTTTTCAGTCCAGAGCAGGCCAGACTGTGTGACTTGGAGGACCAGTCAAAGGCCTCTAAGAAGGGTTTGTGGAGCGAGGGTGGTGGCGCGCAGACTATCCGCAACATCAAGTACACCATAGAGAATCCCCGCAACTTTGTCGACTCCTTGCACCAGAAACCTATCAATGGTAAGGAATATTAGATGGACTTGTACCTCGCTCTTGAAAAATGAATGTTTGGCCTATGAAGAAAAACAATACATGAAAATGTAAAATGAGATTACATACATAACCTTTTTTTTTTTTTTTTGGATCATGGGCCTCATGAGCACTAGGTGTTGAAGTTGTACTAAATAACTTTCTTCGAGCAGGAAAGTTTGGGCAGTGCTGTTTTTTTCCTTTAATATTGTGATCTGTAAGATTCTTCAGAAAAACAGATCTTATTTAAAATTAAGGCTGTTAGATCATATCTTTATAAGGCAGCAGAAATCAGTTGATCTGGGCTTGGATGTTTTGTCCTGAATATCCACTTCATGGCATGTAAGGGCACACGGTGTCTCGCTCTTCACCAGCTCATTCCTTTGGCCCTCATCTCGACCTACTCGAGGTGTAATGTGCCACTCTATTTCGAGAAGAGTGCCGGTAACAGTGGTTAAGCTCATTTCACCACCCTTCTGCGCAATAGAAAAATGAACAAGGGGCACTTTTTCTTTCTTTCATTTCTTATTCTTGCCATTTATGAGAATTTCAGGGCTATTTTAAAATTGGAGGCAGCAATCCAGTTGAAGTATTCTACACACAAAAAATAGCTGTTTAAAAATGGGTATGCCAGTTTCTCTTATCTGCTTATGCTACTCCCTGTTCCCATTGACATGCATGTAACACCTGTACATTCACATGTTCTATAGAGAGAAACCTTTAAGACACTGAGTGAGCCCATCGCAGAAGATTATTTAGGTGTGAAATTCCTTTTCTAACAGTTTTCAAGCTGACCACAGTCAAAGTGCTTTATTCATGTAGTGTCAGTTCAACAACAAAAGTGATCTCAAGAGAGTTGAGTGGATTAAAGCTGGTTAATTGTAACTTTAGTATTATTATTATTATTATCATCGTTATTATTTCAAGCAGTTTTGTATTCTTGATTATTTACATGACTGTTCATTAGCTTATCATACATTTATTAAACAAAAGTGTGTTTTACAAGATTATTTTTTGGCATTTTTGCCTTTGTTGGATAGTGAAACAGTGAAGATAGACAGGAAGGTGAGGAAAGAGGGGTGCAAGACATGCAGCAAAGGGCCACAGGCAGGACTCAAACCTGGACCACTGCTCTCTGAGCTAAATGGGCACCTAACAAAAGTGTCTTTAAAGGGTTTAGTTCATTCATACACAATTCAGACAAAAGGTAGATAATACATAACACATAATTAAAAAAAAAAAAAAAAGCTAATTAATTGCACTATTACCACACTATGGAGTGAAGGAGAGGTGCATGAGACATCCCTCTGCAGCCTGAACTTACAGCGCTTTCTAAATGCAAGATTATTCGGAGTCACCTGACCTAGCCCCTAACTTCAAGTTTTATCAAAGAAAAAAGTTTTAAGGTTAGTGCGTCTGTCTCCTGAGCTCACATGAGAAGCTGTTTCCAAAGGTTAGGTTTGTGATAGCTGAGTTGTGAGGAGAAAAGCTCTTAAATTCAGTTCTCAATTTAACATTAGAAGAGAGAGTAATATGGGAGAAATGTGATCTCCTTTTCTTTTCCCTGTTAGTACTTTTGGTACAGCATGTTGAGTCAACTGAAGATTTTTAGGACAACCAGATAATAATAATGCATTGGATTTATATAGCGCTTTTCAAGGCACCCAAAGCGCTTTACAATTCATTCACACTCACATTCACACACTGGTGGAGGCAAGCTACGGTTGTAGCCACAGCTGCCCTGGCAGACTGACAGAAGCGAGGCTGCCATATCGCGCCATCGGCCCCTCTGGCCAACACCAGTAGGCGGTAGGGTAAAGTGTCTTGCCCAAGGACACAACGACCTGGACAGAGAGGCCGGGGATCGAACCGGCGACCTTCCGGTTACAGGTGCCCTTCCCAACCCCCTGAGCCACGGTCGTCCCATGATGATTGGGATTTACAGCAGTGCAAATAAGTAATGATAGAATAGTTTTTCAGCGTCCCTCTGAAAAAGGATGTTCCTAATTTTGACAGCATTGCACAGATGAAAGAAGGTATTTCTAGTGATTTGTTAAATGTGTGTGTCAGGGAACATATGCTGGTCAAACTTGACTCCAAGATTCCACAAAGTTGTCATATCATGTTAATTATATTCTTTGCAAAATCATTTGGAGCAGCGGTTTATGAACATGATGTAGTGTTCCTGTTCATTTTAACCAACATGAGCTCAAACTGATCACAACCTTTTGATGTCACGAAGAACGAAGCGTTCTTCCTTTAAATCTAGAGTAGTGGGTTTTGGATGAAATGTGACTTTGATGTGGAGTTCAGTCTGTGACTTTCTCCTCTCAGAGGACAACTCTTTTCAGTCCCACTGTTCATTAAATCATTGGGTTGTGTTTGCCTGGTTCCTGTTTTGAGTTCAATAACAATCACCCAGTGAGCTTTCTGAAAGCAATTGGATTGCACCCTGGATCACTAATAATTCACTCCTAGATTTCCATCTTTTAAACTCGACATTTTCCTAAGCCAGCAGTTGTGTGATTTAGTTTTGTGTAGTCCACAACAGTTACGTTTAACTTTAAGAGCTTGAGGTCTTTAAGCATATCATAATTTGACACACAATCTTTCCTCCCTCCAATGATTTTACATTATGTTGTCTTTTCTCCCTTTAGCCATCATCGAGCATGTGCGGGATGGAAGTGTTGTTCGTGCCTTGCTGCTCCCAGACTACTATCTGGTCACTGTTATGCTGTCTGGTATTAAGGTAACCACCACTTATTTGCTGCACATACAATTACATGTTACATAGTGTGGTTTTATTTGATTTTTTTTCTGCAATTTAAACAATTTAGTCTCTGCAGTTTCTGCTAGGAGATTGAAGTAACAACATGTAGTTAATAAAAGCCACACAGCTAATTTTTTTTGGTGGTTTTTGACAGTTCCTTCCAAATCCCCACCCTTTTTTATTTATTTATTTTTTTACATAAGTAATGTCTCTTTCTGTCACTTCCTTTAGTCTGTTTATTCTAGCAGATTTGCACATTTGCCCATTAGTCTCTTTCATCAAGTCCAGCTTTGCCAATGGATCACTTAAGATAAATAATCTTTTTCATCCCCCACTTGAAGATATTTCATTCATTTCAAGGTGTTCTTCGTCTCATTGTTCAAAGACTTGTCTGCTTGTCTCGCCCATGGTGCTTATATTTGTCTGGTATTTTGCCACGCTTCAGACAAGATTAGAGATAACATGCACATCAAGGTGACAACAGTTAAGAGGACGGCAGGCACAGTGAAAAGAGTTTCTTGCAAAGTGTATTTAATCAGTTATACATTTTAATGCACAAATACTTGGAAAACATACACTGATTAGTGCATGGGTAATCTATATTTCTTTTTCCGTTTCTCTTCCTCTCAGTGTCCCACATTCAAGAGGGAAGCAGATGGTACAGAAACGCCAGAGCCATTCGCAGCAGAGGCCAGATTCTTCACTGAATCCCGTCTTCTTCAGCGAGACGTTCAAATCATCCTGGAGAGCTGCCCCAACCAGATCATTCTGGGCACCATCCTTCACCCGGTAAAACACTGGAATCAGTACCTAGTGGTGCCATTGTTGATTCTTGGCTTTTCGTTTTATTCCTTTTGGGGTTTTTTTTTTAACCGTGCTCATTTGATTTTGTCTCAGAATGGTAATATCACAGAACTCCTGCTGAAAGAAGGGTTTGCGCGCTGTGTGGACTGGTCCATGGCTGTTTACACCCAGGGAGCTGAAAAACTCAGAGCTGCTGAACGGTACGCAACAGAAAATACATTTTGACACAAGCCAAATTCTATTTAATCAGCTGTTTTTAGTGTTTTCCAGCCAACTGGATATTTCTAGTCACTTGATTAAATCATATCTCCTGATATCTGACTAATGATGAGTATTTTATATTTTTATTTTAAATTTTATTTGTTGTTGTCTTTCCAGATCTGCTAAAGAGCGCAAGGTTCGGATCTGGAAAGACTATGTGGCGCCGACAGCCAACTTGGATCAGAAGGACAGGCAATTTGTAGCTAAGGTGAGGACTTTAAGTGGTGATTTGTAGTCTTATTAAGAATTATGAGGATCATTTTGCTTCATCGGGGGGGAGAGAGAGCATGTGTAGAGTGTAAATCTTTGTGCATGACATGAAGACATTGTTAAGTATGTGTATGACTTGAATTTGGTTGTAAAAGGAAGCGAGAAAGGCAGCTTCACTTGGATTCACAAGTTGATGCCTTCTGCTGCATTTCCAATTTTCTCCCGGTATCGCAGCAAAAGCATGAGCACTCTGATGCTTGTAATGAATTATCTCTTCCTGACACTTCTTGCTTTCACGTTTACACACCCCAATGAATATATAGGGAGAAAAAATCCCCTCAGTAAAGGTACAAGGAATGCTTAACAGCAACCTTGAAGCGATCCCCAGGCAAATTAGTGCCAAATTGCTGGCGTGTGCTGTAGCAGCGGCACAGAACGACCCCAAAAGCCAACAACTAGAGATATTAGGTTTGGAGGTTATTGGCCAGGGCCTCGGGAGAAAAGAAACATCCATAATATCAAGTACAGTGGGGGTGCAGTCCATCCTAAATGTCAGCACATACCGGTTCAAACCAAATAAGATTGACTCCTTGATACATTTGGTAATATAGCTTAACCTCGTTGTCACAATGAGATAACATATTACAGGGCACTTTAATGCAGTAAAGCAACTCTAGCCTTAAAACGTCAGCTTTAAATGTGGCCCCCTCTGAGCATTTTGACTAGTTGCCCCATACCTTCCCCTTAGTAAATATATATATTTTTCTCTCTGGAAACGCTTAATAAAAAGAAAAGTTTAGCCTTTTGGAAGTTTGTCTTTTGTCTGCATTTGCTCCCTTCAGACCCCAAACTTTTAAGACCCTGAAAAATTCATAGCTGGCCTAAGGGTTACATAAAAGGTGTTGCTTTGGCAATCTGCTTACAGAATGAATTTGATAAACTGCACAAGCATATAGAAGGCACCAAAAGAAAACTATGTGCATGTATATTTTTTTCCTGAGTCAGAGGGAAGAGGATCGAGAGAGGATAAAACATTTATATTGGTGTGAGCTGCGTTTAGATCTCTCTGAACCCCCTCAGTAAAAGAGGGTTGAATGTGGGCAGTGTGCAAGTGAGGGAACATTTGGTGGTGAGCTCAGGGGAGTGTATGAAAAGCAGGCACAAAGAATATAAAAAAAGTGAGAGGTAGAGGGTTAAAGAAGACACTGAATGTGTAGGTTTGTATGGATGTGTATAGGATGAAAAGGACATGAGTAGTCAGTCTTTTTTTTTTTTTTTTTTTTTTTTTGGCCTTCTGCAGTGCACTGCTCATGCCCCCAGTTAAACTTTGATGCACTTTTGAATTTTTTCTCAGGATGTTTCTTTGTCCTTTACTTACCTTGCAGCTTAAGCTTGCTCAGTGTCAGCTGCTGCTACGTTAGCCAGTTTATTTGGGGATTAGTTTAGATATCGTACTTTGTGGATGTTGTGACTCGTCTGGGTGATCTCCTTTAAAGTGCAACTGCTTTCTATAACTTAAATGCTGTCTGTTATAGCTTGCAAAGTAATTCCAGTGAGTGATAAGCCTCTGAAATGGCAGGAGGACCACGCAGGTCTAAAAATGTTCCCTTAAAAATTGATGTGATGGAAAGTGTCTTGTTGACCCTGCAGCTAGTTGAACTGTTTTAAAGCTAAGTACATACTGGACAGGCTAAAGTTACGCAGGCCTGTCACTGCCCTTCTGCACTCGTCCCTGTTACTTTTGTCGGCACCTAATGCTGCAGTGCAGCCACTCTCACAAGGACACTTTTATCCATCAATCCCATCATCATACACTCCTCCCCTCTCCTCATCCACTCTACTTTTCACTTCTTATTACCTGAGTGATGGATAGAGTGGAGAGACGCAGCGGGTCCAATCCCCACAAGTCAATCCTGCTGACGCATCTTCCTTTTTGACTGTCTCGACTCTTTCTCCCCCTCCTCTGCTGGGACTAAAGAATAGGAATGTAGGCCATGTCCCAATAGTACCCCCTTTCTCCCCCAGGTAACCACTGACTTGCAAGGTGATAGACAAAGGGTGACGTACTGTAAAGCCCTTTGCCAAGCTCATCAGCGGCTTGTCAGGAACACTGCTGGTGATGAGCTCATCCAAATCCATAAGAATCGCATATGTATAAGGTATCTGGATTCACTGCTCTCCAGCTGGGAGTTTTAGTAGATGCATAAAGATTTTCTGATCAGTGTTGGGAGTAAAAAGGCTTATGGGTGTGCTGTTAAATGTTATGAGGCATAGGTGCAAAATACAGTGAGTGAGTATGGCTTAATACTGTGTTTAAGACAGAAAGGTAACATGTGCACTGCCTTTAAACCAAGTCAGACAAACTGGGCTTAATGTCTGACAGCTTCTTAAAATAACAAAACAAAATGACACATTTGGAGAGAAAGGCTTGCAGGTTAAACTCTAAAGTTGAGCAGCAGTAAAGTAAAAAAACCAAAAAGTTTTAAAGTTATTCAGGCTAGAGTCCCTCTAAAGCAGGGGTAGGGACCTCCAGGCCTCGAGAGCCGGTGTCCTGCAGGTTTTAGATCTCACCCTCGGTCAACACACCTGAATCAAATGATTAGTTCATTACTGGGCCTCCGGAGAACTTCAAGACATGTTGAGGAGGTCATTTAGCCACTTAAATCAGCTGTTTTGGATCAAGAACACATCTAAGGACACCGGCACTCGAGGCCTGGAGTTCCCTACCCCTGCTCTTTAGTGTTTTTGTTTAACAGCATTGTGCAAATTAAGTGCTTGTCATATGTGATATGCTTGTTATCCCTATATGCAGCTTTGATGGCATTTAAACCTGTATGTTAAATCATGGCATTTGGATCACATCAAATCCACTGGTGTCCACATGGAACACAATGCATTGGTGTTGCTTTTGCGGAAGGCGATGTGACGCGAGTAATGACCAAGTCCTGGCTAAGCCCACATGTGGCCATGTGGTTAAAACCAACTGAATAAATGTGAGAGTCAACCAGCACTTTCCCCGATAGTAGCCAAGATTCTCCTTGCACTATGACTGATCTTGACCACTGCAGATGTCATGTCATTACTAGGCAGAGGGTGGCAGTAGATCCCCACCGTTCGAGTAGCAGAATAGACCAGTGAGTCATGCTGCCAGCCTGTTTGTCTCTTCTGCCTGCTCGCTCAACCCTCGTGGCAGCTAACTTTCCAAAGAGTTTTTGCTCTATTTTTCGATCTATTCTCCATCTTTTCCTCTGTCTCTGTTCCTGTGATATTTGCTGTGAGATTACACTCTATCTCCCTGGCTCGCTCCAGCTTTCTGTTCGTCTATCTTGGTGTGTGTTGATCTATCCTCCTTCGCTTCGCTCCTCTCGCCTCCTCCAGCTGATAATTAGCCAGTAAATGCTGAGCCATTTTTATTCTGCTCCCGCCACGTTCTCTCTCTTGCACTTTATTTACTTGGGCAGGCCACAAAATGACCTTGTTACAGTGTGAATGCGTGTAGGCTGGTATGTGTGCGCGCGTCTATGTGCACGCACGCGTCCCCTCGCACTTACTCATTACACCTCTCCCCTTCTCCGTCTCTCTCCCTCCTGCTCCCTAAGTCTCTGTATCTCTCCCACTCAGCTCAGTGATTAGTGTATGATGTATTTTGGCTGCTTTTGCAGGCAGCCTATTTAGCATGTGGGCTGGTCTAATTTCTGTTCTCTGGTGGCAAAATGCAATGGCAGTCTGATTCGTTTTCATGGAATAATGAATCTCCCAATGAGCCTAATATACCTGGATTTGTGTTTGCAGTATCGACATAAAGTTTCAACTTTTTCTCAATTTTTGGTTGTTTTGTTTTTCTACCACAGCTGCAGCCACGCAAACACCCACGCAGTCCAAATTGTGGTTGATACATCGCTCAGACCTGCATCTCTCATTTTGAGGACTTTTGTGCCCGGCCTACATATGAACTCCACTTTGAGTGATGATGAGGCCATTTAATGCATGTGTGGGTGGCTACATGTGTAGGGCGATTGATTTCTCAGTCTGTTGCAAGTGGCCTACTTAAAGGCTCTGGGTTTGGATGCCTTCTCCATCTAAATCACATTATACCCTCAATCTGTCTTCCAACTAAAGTGAGCACATTGGACGCCACATATTTAGACTGTGCTGTGTTAGAAATATTTGCTTCACCCTTCATTTTTAATGACTTGACATGAGTACACATTTCTCTGAGATTCATAATTTATCATCTATGTCAGTAGATTTCAGATTTCCCTCTGAAGTTCTGAGTGCTTTTGTGATGTTCTGTCGTTGGGAAGAAATGCTGTAGTTCTAAGCTATCACTTTTGAACATCCACACGTACTTCTGAACTGTACTTCTCTAAACTCCCATTGGAACAGAGAGAAATAACATTTAAATGCCAGACATAAATTAGTCTGTGTGTTTAGTTACACTTCTAAAGGTCTCCAGAACAAAATGCTGCCAGCCAGTAGTCGAGTAGACAACTGTGTAATGCTCTGCCAGTCTATCTTAAACACGATGTTTGTGTTTTAGAGCTTTTTTGCCTCACGCACTCTTGTCTCCCTCCTCTACCCTCCCTCCTTGCCTGCTGTCAATCCCCCAGATAGCAGAACGTCCTCGCCCTGTCCTCCAAACCTAGCTGGCCTACTGGGATGCCTTAGCTTGCTAACTTACTCATTCACTCAAGGATCGCTCTTTCTTACCTCACTCTTGTTGCCTCCTGCTCATGACAGCACACAGTGTGCTCTGTCACTCTCTTTCTGCCTTTGAACAGATCTCTTCCTCTCCATTTATCCTTTACCTGCTCCTTCACTTCCCATCTTTCTGTCAGTCTATCTGCTTACTCACTCAACAAAATGCAATGCCATTCTTTTTCTTACTCCAGCACCCCCACTGCCCTGCACGTGGGTTTGTAATTACCCCAAGGATTTAAGTTTTTGGACACTTAAATTGATTTCTAATTGAGTTTCATGTTCTTATTTTTGTGCTGTATGCTCACCTAATCACATTCCCAAAGTTTTTTGGGTTTTTTTGGGCTGTTTTTATTTTAACCGTCCCCGCTCCTCTGTTCTTCTGTTCCTTGTAGGTGATGCAGGTGGTCAACGCTGACGCCATGGTGGTCAAGCTCAACTCTGGCGAATACAAGACCATCCACCTGTCCAGCATTCGGCCCCCAAGGAATGAGGGAGAGGTACAAAAAAAATCTATCTGCTTCTAAATGTTTGCACAGCTTTGCCTGCAGTGAGGAGCTACTTGAAATTGAAGGAGTGAGTGAATATAGTTGGATGAGTGAGAGCTTTGTGGTCAGCCAGCATCTGGTGTCAAGGTATTTTCCACCTAAGCTTAGTTACTTAAACAAAAGCTGCACAATTATAAATATTTGTCCACCTCTTTGTGTTCTCGTGGCCTTTCTTCTTTCCTTGCACATCACTCTAAATTCTTTCCAGAAGACTGTGGATTTAAGTCTGACCACTTGGTGGCGCCCCTGCAGTTGGGGCATAAGCAGATACAGTGAAACAGTAGTACACACCCAGTGGTTGCAGCACTGCAGAGAGTGAGGCAGATTGATTTTTTTTTTTTTTCTTTTTCCCCTTCCACACTCGCTTTCCTCAGAATCACTTCAAGACTGAAAACGCACAAGTACATGCTTACACACGTATACTTGGTGACACCTGGGAAAAATACTAATTGATACAATATATGGTGTCCTTAAAAGACGAAACAAAACAAAGACTGCAATGACCCGGAGTCTGTTGTGCTCGATGTCTCTCATTCCTTACCTCCTGAACACTCATCAGGACAATTAGTGTTGGAGATGAAATCTTTTGCATTACTGTACAACAAAAACATGCATTGCTTATATTTCCAGGTGTCAGTTGACTGACGTACATTTATTTTTGAGAAAGAACCAATCAAAGCATTTTTTTTTTTGACTGCGCTTAGTTATCACAGGTTTGTTGGGTCCTTGAATTATTTTCATTTTCTAAATATAGAGATACCTGAAACTATCCCTCCCCTTTATAAGATTTTAGTGTCGTGGCAGAGGTGCATATTTGAAATAAAACCCTTTTTCCACACCCAAGGATGTTTGACCATCGTGCTTTCAGTCAGCGCACATTACATTTTCCTCCTCTAAAGGTACGAGGCAAAGGGGGTGTGGCGCTTTTGTCTAGGCAGCGGTTGTAAAAGTCAGCTTACAGACTATCTGCAATAACCCTTCTTTCGTTTTTCTTCTGTTTTGGTTGTTTTGGTTTTTATTGACTCCCTCTTTGTGCATTCTGTCTGTTTTATGGGGTGCGCTTTCCTGTCTTTTCCCTTTTTATTGTCTTCTAAGTTTGGTTTTTATTCTCTGTCCTCGTCCTATTCTCGCCTCTCTCTCTCTCTCTCTCTCTCTCCCCCCCCCCCCCCCTCGGCATTGTTGGTGCCTCCCATCATTAAGACACTAGTACTTTGTGTCTTCCCTCCCTCCCGTCTTCCTTCTGCTCTCTTCTCCCTCTTCTCCACAGTCACTTTCTGCTGTCCTTTCCCTCCGGGTGTGCTCAGTGTGGTCAGATTGTTGACCTGTGCCGTTGCCCTTCGTGTGTATTTATTCTCCTTAGTTATCTGTGGTTGTAACAAGCTTGTGGGCAAAAGCTTCTCCATTTTGTCTCTCTCCTCTTCCCTCGTTTCCTGCATTACACAGCATTTGCTCCTAACTTTTCTCAGTGTCTCTCTTTACTCTTGTCTGTCGCTCTTTTTTTTTTTTTTTTCTTTCCCCTCTCTTTTTTTGCCTGCACCAGATGCTTCAACAGTATGTGTTTTGTGCTTCATTACACTGTCGTATGTTACAGGGAGCCTGGGAGAGTGAGCCCAGATGTGAATGTTTGTGTGCATTGTATTGGTGTTACATCGGCACAGTGCTGTATTGCTTTTATCGCACTTCATGCATGTTTAATTGTGTGGTCGTGTGTCAGATTATTGTGCAAATACCCATATTCATCAAAATTTTTTTGGTTTGGGTCTTGCCTCACTGAGCTACTGGAGTGAAATTTGTAGCAGGCTGGATAAAATTTGACTGAGTGTAATGTACTAGCTCAGAGTACTTGTTATTACCCATTAGATCATTGTCTCCTGTTGTTTATAGAAGGATTATATAATAACACAATTATTGCACTTAAACTTAGTCTTCCTAATCTAAACAATAAAGTAAGAACTACCTAAAAATTCCCTTCCATGTTAAAAACATGGAGATTTTTTTTATTGAATTGTATATGTCTGAGTTGTTTTGTCACACGCGAAGCCCTCTATGTGGAACTGTCGGACCATATTCTCAGTTTTGATGTTGTTGCATGTAAACTGCTGCTATGTTTTAGTTTTAAATGAGGGTAGTTGGCGGTGCTGCTGCTGGTGTCATTTGTTAGGTTGTTATTTCTGTCTGTGAGCTAAAGAGCTGCCTGCATGTCACTAATGCTGTTGACTTAGCTTTGAATGTTGTCGCTATGGCAGCAATACAGAGTTTTGATAGGTTTGCAGAGACTTTGATGAGCCCTTTGACTTTAAGGTAGATTATAGCAAGTAAGGAAAAAAATGCCTGTGCATGCAATAGGGAATTTTATGTCCTGTCTCATTTGCAAACTGGCCCCTGTGTCTGACCACTAAATTAGGCAAGTAAGCTGTTATCTTAAGTGAGCAGGAGAACTTAATTTCATGCCCTGTCCACACACCTTTACAGACGCAGATGTAGCAGTTCCCCTTCAGTTATTAGAAGCCATTCTGGACATTGTAATTTTACATTCATTACTGTTGCTTGAATGATTTAGAAAGCCCCAAAAATATTGTTTGACACCTCAGAATACTGGTGCTCATCTGTATTCATGTTGTAAAGAAGCTGACTGCAGCTTTCATAGCTAAAAGTTGCCAGGAGGATGGATCCACACTGAAAAAGCCTAATTTTGTCAACTTCTTACCTGTGGAGGTGATTCTTAGCTTTAGATTTGTAGAGGGAGACGTCAGGGCAGGTATGCCTCAATCAGGTCCACACACACTGACATCATGTTGGCTAACATCACCAGTGAACTGTCTTCTTGCTTACAGTGCAGCAGGCAGTCATAAAGACATTGCCACAGTTTGAGGTGCAGCTTCAAAACACACACACAAACAGACATGCTTGGTTAAGCTGCATTAGCCTATGTCAGGAAACATCTTGGAAATTGGCGTCAGAGTGTCTGCAAACTGATTATAATAAGAAGTGATATATATGGCTGTGTTAGCACTGCAGTCTGCAGGCTTCAAGGAAACAAACTCAGCAGTTACACCCATACATTGTAACTTAAATGTCACATTATTCATTACTATATAATGTTGACATGATATTGTATCTAAACCGACGAGTAGGATATTTGCTTATAGGTTCTTTAGATTTATTACAGTCGTTCTCAAATCGTGAGCATGGCCTATATTTACCTGGCAGAACAACTCATTGTGAGTGAACATGCTTTAAATTTAGCTTGCTTTTCATTACTTTGATGTTGTTTTTCTTCTTAAGTACTTACCATGTCATCCCATATTACCAAACTAAAAATTTTTTGAAGAGATTTGCTATTAGATTCAAGTCACGCAGCGTGCTTGGCCCGGCCGGAGTTTTCACATTTTTCTTCCTTAGGAACTCTTGTGTGATTTTGGCAGTGTGCTTTGGATCGTTATTATGCTGGAATATTTCTCTTCAGCCAAGCTTCTGGAGACTGAGAGTCATCTCATCGCCCAGTTTTTCACGATATCCACAGGCATTCATCCTACCATTTTTAAATGTAATTTCCCTAGCACCTTTTGCACTTCTGCAGCCTCTTGTCATCACGATCCCATCTCCATGCTCTCCATGTTCAGATCAGACTATGATAAAAGTCATGCTCCCAATTGTTATTGGCTTCTTTTCATGTTCTTTAGTAAGATCTTATTTTACTGTTGATGTCATCCAAAGAGATTTGCACCTTTGAGTGCAAAGGATCTTTTGGAGCTAGATTGTGCGGGCATTTTTCTGCTGGTCATTTTAGGAGAGTGGTCACTACTCTCTATTTAGAGGTACTCACTCTTTTCCCACTGGTTGATAAGTGAGAATATTCAAAGGTTAGTATATAACCATGTCCATGCAGATGGCATGATGGGAAATTGTGTTTAAATGATCAGTTTTCTTTTTTTTCAGTGCTCACAGATACAATTTAGTTGCATTCACTTACTACTTTGCAACCTGTATTTTCACTGTAGTCATTCTGAAATGTTTGTTTTTGATTTCTCATAACAGGAAATCTGCAACAACTTAGAA
Source organism: Pelmatolapia mariae (assembly GCF_036321145.2). Taxonomy (NCBI): domain Eukaryota; kingdom Metazoa; phylum Chordata; class Actinopteri; order Cichliformes; family Cichlidae; genus Pelmatolapia; species Pelmatolapia mariae. The sequence goes on from NC_086242.1 coordinate 13,128,525, forward strand.
ATAATACAGTTATTAAGAGATGATACGGTTTGAATCATTTGGCATTTAAGTGATATTGCACAGGGCTGTACTTGTTTTTGTCGTTCATACACTGTATGAGTGTTGTGTTCTGTAGAGGTCTGTAGGGATTGTGTTGTGCCAGTTGTCATTATTATCTTTGTCTGTCTGGATGTGTATGTGCCCTGTTGAACTTGGTATTCTGCAACAATGCCATTTATGTTTGTGTGTCAGGTTGTGTGTACTTTATTGGAGTATGGAGACCAGATGCGATGTACCAGTGCACTGATGAACTGTGACAGTTCCTGCCAAGTCCCTCTCCTCCTCCCATCTTCTGTGGTTCGCTTTAGTGTCCTAATGCCACATCTCCCCCTGTCCTCTCTGATGACTATGCTAATTGTGCTCAGACTGACAGATTAGTTGACCAATGACGTCTGTTTGCAGAAAAAAAATAGGATACAGAGTTCCTCACTTGTTTTTTTTTTTGTTTTTTTCTTTCTTTGTTTGATTTTGGTTCCTTTCCTCCCCAGTGTGTTATTTTGAGCTTGGGAGTTGGAGTCAGCTTTTTCTTCTCTCTATTTTCCTCTCTCCTTTCTCTTTCCTTTTTTTTGGCTTTCTTTCTCCATTTCCTTTCATGTGCAGTAGGACAAACCCAGTGTAAACACGAGTGGGGAGATACGTCTATACCACAGAGTGACTCACTGTTACGCCCACTCACTCACACTCATTGTGTTTGGATGTGTTGGTGTGTTTCTGCTTTGATGATACGTGCATCAAGTCCCAAATGTTTGCGTATGCGTGTCTCTTTGTTCATTTTAATGTATCTGTGTGCTTATGCGGTTTAAGTAGGGTTAAGGACGGTGTTGATGGAGCACAGAGAGCAGTCAACTCACTGTTCTTATACTGTATACAGCAGCATGATGAATATGGCTCTTACATACAGCTCTCCCTACTTGTCCAACCTCTCCGCAGTTCACCTCAGCCAGATTGTTCAAACCTGTGGTGAAACCGCCATATTTACCAAAGTGCTAATCACTGTGGCTTGTTTCTCTAAAAATTCAGTGCATGCAAAACATGTGGGCAGAATATGACCTTTGAAGTACTTGGAAGTCACAGTTATAGTCAGAGTTATTTGACGTACTATTTTTGAACAATACTTAGAAGGCAGAGTGGTTTACCACTGATTGACATGACAATGACAGTCAGAATGTCGAGGTCTTTAAAAAAAATGTTACAGTTGTTAAGCTAATTACCAATTGTAGCATAATGATTGTTCAATAAAAAAAAATTCAATTAATTATTCAAAGTGTATGTGGAGATGAGGCCTATATGGGAATGTTTGTGTTGATTTTCATTGGTTTTCCAGAACCGCACTGGGGTATATATTCAGTATTCTGTATAATGGAACATAATTTTTGAAAATTAGATACAGATTCTTTAAAAAAAGTCATGCTCGTTCAGATTTTGTAAAGAATTATAGAGATCCAGCTGTATAATTACCAAATCTTTCAGCAGAAAGGCTCATTTGCTGTCGGCTGTGTTTTTGTGTTCGACACTTTATCTTCTCCCACTCGGCTCATTGTTTTGGTTTCCTCCCTCTCTCCCTCCTCCTGACTTCTGTCCTCATCCTCAAAATCTTGTGTCAAGCAGTGTGTGCGCTCGGAGCGTGCCTAAAAGCCTAGCAAGAAATGCTTTGACCTCAAGATTGGTAGCATGATGACAAGGGAGGAGGGTCACCCCACCCGTGATTCACTTATGCGCCACTGGCTGGGTGAGGCACACTGGGAACTGCTAGTACCCCTCCTCTCTTTTATTATTTATTTAATTATTTATTTATTTTGCTTTTCCTACTTTTTAGATGTCTGTACTTTAAAAGTAGAGGCTTAGCTTCCTTTTGTTTCTGTGTGAGCACAAGAGGGGGCGATATTTAAAAAGCTGCATTAGAAGATTATCTGAAAGATGTCGGTTACAGTACTGATTTTCACCTTTTGAACAGGATTTGTTTAGATAAGAGTCATTTATAAGCTTTGTGGGGCTTTCTCTTTGAGATAGGTGCAGTGTTATCTGGCGCTGAACTTTTAGAAGTTGAATGACTTTGGCTTTATTGGCTTAAAAAAAAAAGGAAAAAAGACATGGAGAGCTCCAGCTAATCAGTCTGTCCATCACTCTGTCCGTCTGCAGGCCAAGTTCGACCGTCTGCTTCAGAAGCTTAATTTTTTTTTTTTTTTTTTAACAAAAGCACATTAAGTCGCAGTGTAGCTCTCTTATTCAGGCAGCAAGTGTGATGATTTAAGTTGCAGTTGGTGTTTGACATTCTTATTAATAGCAGAACAATCTGAACATGGGCTGAAACCTGTCCCAGCTGTCCCAGTATATTTACCCGTGTGGTAGCAGCTAATCATGAGTTGAGAGGCTGTTTGTTTTGGTGGCGCTGCGGGTAATTTCATTGTGAAATACAGGTTTGTTTGTTGTGTCTGTTGTGGAATCAATTCAAGTCGGTTTAGCAATGACTTATTCATATCCTGCATGAATTTTGGATTGTACGCTATAACGAGCAGTAATTTTTCTTTCTCTCTTTTTTTTTTTTTTGTAGTGCTATCTCTCCACCCCAGCCTACCTCAGCAATTTATTGTTTATGCATGCATATTTTAGTAATGTTAATGGGCATACAATATTAAATGCTGACTGTTTGTCTAAGCCTCCCTGTGCAGTGCTTAATAAAAAAAACAGTGCCCATCTTGTCTGGGACACACATGCAAACCCCAAAAAACTAAGCCCCAGAGATCACGTACAAAAGATTTTTAAAGCGGTCATCTCAAAACAAACTAAATAATCCCTCCCACATAAGAGAACCCGTAAACAAAATTGAAGTGCTGTCAAGAGACTGCCAAACCAACAGGCGGCGATATAATCTAAACCCTAAAGCCATGTTGGCCAATCAGAAGCCTGTCAACATGTCAACGCTGCAGAGTTTCTGATTATCTTAACCCCGGAAGGAGTTATCCAAAAGGTCTGTTTTCAGTGACCTAAAATTGTTTTGGCGTGTGGAAGAAAGGCCAAAATGCATAGGAGGGGGAAAAAAGAGAAACAATGGTGTTATAAAAACACACAAAAAACCCAGAAAAAAAAACAAGTGTTCATGAAGAAAGGGCCCCAAGCCCAGTACTGTACACTTCCCCCAACACCAAAGCCAAGCATCACAAAGTGTGACATGCTCCTGAGTCATGATTTCACCCCAGAAGCTGCAGATGCTCCCAGCACGAGCATCCACACATTTGCAGCCTAGACTCTGCAGCCCTGTGACACTGTACAAGTCAGCCAGAGCCATGCCTATGCAATCGTCAGACACGATTCCTGAGCTGTAGCGGGTAATTTAGAATGAAGGGAATTTACCCCAAATAGAACAAAACTCCCCCCGAGGACACTGAGAGCAAACTGTTCTTAGTGGGTTATGGCTGAGACAAAGCAGTGACACTCTCCTCTCTCTGCAACCTTCCTGCAGCTGCATAATAGCGGTTTATGGTAGAGTCTGACCAGTAGTGGACTTTTGAGGCCAATACAGTATTTATGGGGAATAAAAACAGTACTGTGTAGATGCCACCACTGTCTACATATTGCACTTTCAATATATGGGATATTGAAAATACATTTTTTGAACTTTTATTAAAGCAACTTTACCCACTAAGGCAGTACTTCATTCTACACCACTTTATTTTCAGTTGCATGAACAGCTGAATGTGCTGTGGGCAGTACTGAGAATGTTATAAACATTGGTGTAGTAGCTGCTCGATGGGAAAATCTGTGAGATCACGCATTTTCCAAATTAATCTGAGAATGACAGCTGGGATGGGCTCCATCCCAGTTGGATAAGTGGGAGAAAGATGGATGGATTTTTTTTTTTTTTTTTTTTTTTTTTTAAATAGTTAAGCATCGTCTTCTATAAATAACTGCATAAATGATTAAATAAATGTTTCTGTATTTGAGTTGTATTTATGAAGACACCTGTATCTCTGTAGCCTGCTATTATTATCATTTTCAAATGATAATATTAGACTGTTTGGGTGTGGGTGATGTCGGTTTCTCCACTCCAAAGTTGAAGACTTGGACTCATCAAGGCAAATAGCTTTATGTCATGCTTGTTTGGCAGAGAGAGACATTTATTTTGAAAATCTTTGAATTGCGCTAAAATTGTCCACAAATTTGTTAGGCCTTGTTGTGCAGCATAGCACAAGTTAGACTGCAGTAACGTTGGACCGCACTGAGAATACTGGGCAGTTGTTGCAGTCATTAGGCATTAGCGCTTCCTTGTCTCACTAAAGCTCCGGCTGTTTTTGTTTAAGACATAGCTTTCCCCTTCAATTTCTCGCTTAGCATGGTGGTGACAAGAATACTATCAGCCAAGGTGAGTTTTAAGACAAGTTTAAAGTTGTCCAGTGGATAATGCCGGACATGGGCATTGGTTTGGAGAATGATTGCCTGTGTGTTCTTCCCTACTGCCTGTGTGTGGGTTTTTTTTTAGTTGTAACATTTCCTCTGATTGTCTCATCTTCTTGTTTTCCGACTCTTTCACCTTTCCACATTCCACTCAGTCTAGCTCTGTTCCCCGTAGACGTTCTAAAAGATGCAGGAGAAGTACCTTTTGTCCTCTTGGTCTACTTCTTCAGTCCTTGTGCCTAATTGGCATAGAGTGCTGACATTTACACTCTTGGCCCTCAGTGACATGGCTACCTTTACACCATGAAACAGCTTATTAGTTAGAAATGAGTCTTCCTCCTTTCTCACTCTTCTCAAGCCCATTCTTTGCTTTTCTCCATTGAAGTTATCTTGTTGTTTTGTATCTGTCTCTATCAGAATCCCAGTGTAAACACCAGAGTCCATTATCTTGGAACTGTCTTAATGTTGAGTTAATGTGGTGTGATATGACATTAAGGAAAATATGCTCCAAATGATTTATTTCACCCCAGCAACGTCAGTCATTCTCATCCCCAGAAGTTGGATGGCTGTGTCTGCAGCTCAGGCACTAAATGCAGGAGGCTTGGCTGGCAATGGTCCTAAGAGGCCCCATTATCCCAGTGCAACTGACTTGGTAGGGATGAAATTCCCAGGCGATATGCCCCGACTGACACAAAATGGAAGACATTGGCTCCTGTCTGAGTGGTAAAGGGATTTCCACTTGGAATATTTGAGATTAGCCCTGAAGTCTGATCCTGCACAGACTCCACTAGTGAAAGTAGAAGGGAAGGAAGCAACAACTATTGAAAGGTCGTTACAATTTCATTATGGTTACAGAAAGGCTATTTGAAGGTAGATTAGTTTATTCCCATTCTTGTTCCAGGGCAGTTGAGTGTATTTCTTTTGAGGACGTTTTGATTTTTTTTTTCCTTTTCACAGGTAAAGTTTGCCCCACCCTCTAACAAGACTAGTTTTAAACACCGTAATGCCTTAGTGCCATAGGCACGCACGCACTCTCATACATCCTTTGCTCCCCATGTGTCTCATTCCACATCCATCTGCCCAGCTGTGTGCCACACCTGGCAGCTCCGAACAACTGGAGAGTCATTAAAAATGAATGAACCCCATTGAAGACAGAAGGAAATGAGGAATTAATCCAAGCCTGTGTGCTCATTTGAAGGAGACTCAGTTCTGTTTGTATGACAGATAATGATGGCGCTCATAGAAGAGCGTGGGAGGGGCAGGGGTGGCGAGCATACTGGTATTGTCATTCATAGCCTCCTTTCTCCTGTTAGTGTCTGTCGTACTTTCCCACTGCATCATTGTCATTTTGTGCATTCAGTTTTTTCCCTCGTCTTTTTCTCATACCCTTGCAAAAACTACACCTGTCACTCTGCGTTTGTGCGTCTGTTTCTATTACACATGTGCATTTATTCTCTCTGGGAGCAACACAAAACCTCAGCCTCCTTTGAAAATGCAAATGGGTTCTATTTGTGGCCGGCTGCTGTCACAGAGTGGGTGATCGTGTTGAGGGAAGTTTTTGTCTGCAGCTGTGTGTGTGAGTGTGTGCTTGCAAGAATTGGGCTCCCTTGGTCAAAATATCTTTGTGTGAATGCGCAAATGATTAAAAGACCACCTTATTGGAATACTTTTTTATCTGAGTCTAAGTCATCCAAGCATTCTTATACTTCCTCTCAGACAATTCCTGCTTTGTGTCCGTAAAAAGCATGTGGTCATTGTTTTGATAGGGTTTGAAGAATCAGTATTTCTAAAGTGTAATAAACAAAAAACAAACATTCTGAACATTCATTTACCTTTAAAAAGGTGCGAATAATGTTTTACTTTTAACAGTTAACAGGTGTTTTCAAGTTCGTGTAAATGAAAATGTTCCAGCTCACCTCTGAACATGTTTCTCTTTGCCTTGGCCCTTTCGTGTCTTTTTACTTTGATAATGCTACATTTGATTATTTCTTTGTGTAATGTGTCAGCACTGAAAGTAACAGATGCTTTTGTCAAGAGGAAGATGTGCAACGCTCTAAATATTTCTGTTAGTTCCGGGGACTGTAATGGAAAGTGAAAAAGGGACAAATAAGTTGACCTTGTGGAAAAAATGTTTTTTCTTGTCTGTATGCTTGAGATCAGAGTTGGTGCATGTTCTTTTATGAGAGGTTGTAGAAAGTGCAATATGAATAACTTTCTCCTTCCCCATCCTTCTTTCTCTTTTCATTTTCTCCTGTCCTCCCCGCATCCTGATCCTGACCTCCTTCATCACTTATCAATCTCTTCAGGAGAAGAACAAGGACAAAGACAAACGCTTCCGTCCCCTCTATGACATCCCCTACATGTTTGAGGCCCGGGAGTTCCTGAGGAAGAAGCTCATTGGTAAAAAGGTAAGAACCACTGAGAGTCACACAAACACACCTGCATTCACCAGTTTTGCCCTGTGTGTGTGTGTGTGTGTGTGTGTGTGTGTGTGTGTGTGTGTGTGTGTGTGTGTGTGTGTGTGTGTGTGAATCAAAATGAATACCTCTTATCAGCTTTAAGAAATTAATGTAGCTGCTCCAACACCCTTTCCCTCCCAGTGGTATCCAAATACATTTCAAGTTAGATAGCTATTTCTCTCCATCTCTTAGTGTGAATACCAAGTACTCCCGGTAGATGCCCTAGGGCTTGGTGTTGGCCCAATGCTCCATTTAAACAAGCAATGTTGATTTCCCCCTCTTGTGTCTATTGATCCACCGGGTCTGTACACCCTGGGGGAGGGAGCTGGGGCTGCTATGATTTACACACATCTGACCCAGCAGAAACCAGCAGTGAACTGAAGAGCACTCCAGAGAACGCACCATAGCTTGAGAATTTTATCTAGTTTATTAAAGTGAAATTGAGCTAATAAATTAAAGTTGGTTTTGTGAATCTTACCAAAACTACATTTTTATCCGTCTCATACGCACAGGTTAGTTTTTGGAGAAGGGTCCCCTAAGTAAAACCGTGTAATTAGATCTATGATGCGTAATATACCTGCTCAAGACTCCACGCAACACCCAAAACCTTCCAGTGAATGAAGAGGTTTATTCAAAGTACCTGTAAAGAAAGAAAGAAAGCGTATTAAATGGAGATGTTGCCAGCCTCAGAACTGACAAACAAATGAACGCTTGAGGTTCAAATGGCACACGGGCGCTTTTAATAATGATGAAAGGGAAGATGTTGGATTTAATTATCAGTCTATCGATAAATAGCGACTGAGCAGGGAGCTAATAAACGTCTGTAAGACTTAATTAATTCTAACCGGGACACATTCAGACTAATTCACAGCAATTCAGAGTACCAGCGACATCAACTGCGATCCTAAGGCATCTGATTTTCAATTTTTTTTGTCGGCTTGTCTCAGTTATAGTCAACACGGCTCTGCTGCGGCCCAGCACAAGCTGCTATTTTGGGGTGTTACCCTACTTTTCAGGTGATCTGCCAGCAACCTCGAAGCACGTTCAGACGGGTAGAGTCAGGCGGTATTAGTGATGCAGATATGCAGTTAGAGGTCATCAAGAAAAAAAGACTTTTATTGTTATTTTAAATGATGTTGATTACAGTCTGAATCCTTACTTTCATTAACTTAATTTGGCTTAAGAATCTGTGTAGCGCATCTTTTAACTTTTTCAAAATAAAGAGCTAATTCATCTGCCCTTTTTTCACTCTGTCACATTTAATTTTCACAAACGTAATGAAAAGCAAGCATTTGTGAACATGCACAGGGCTTGCCGGGACATCCTCTTAGGTGTGGTTAAGGACTCCTCTCAACTCCTTTGTATAAAGCTTATATTTTACTCTTTTAGACACACAAGTCCATCTCAATTAATGAATTAAACACCATAAAGATCGCAGTTATTATCTTGGACACTCTCAGGAACCAGATTATGACTTTTTTTTTTACGCAAATAATTAAATGACATATTATTCATACATCAAATTCCACAAACAATTGCATTGAACTTATCAATTTTGGAAGCTTGAGCATATTTCTGAATGAGCTTTACTACAGCTGCGCCTCAGAGGACTTGTATAAAGAGGTGTCTAGTAGACTCCAAGCGGAGCTGTATTTACATCAACTTTACACGTGAAGTTAGCATGCCAGCAATTTGCTTGTGGAACATTAAAAAATGAACTCTAACCTTCTTCTCTGGCGATGATTAGTTGTTGTTGTTTTTTTTTTAATTGGACGCATGAGCCATATTCTTCATTTTCACCATGATGAAATGCAAATAAAATGATTCCAAGAATAGCACAAAAAAGTTCTTATGTGTAGACAGAGAAGATTGAAATTGTGTTGCAACATAAATAACATTTCAGAGATTTTCAGTGCTTCAGTCTGTTTGACCATTGTAACATAATGGCTACCATATCAGGAGATGGAATAGTGATTTGATTATTAAACTCAAGAAGCAAAGACCAGACGGGTGAGGGATTAGATAAAGCGTGGAAACAAGGATGACCAAAGAATCATTCATCTTCCTAATTGCCGATTTCTTTAGACATTAATGTCACTAACAAATGCAGTTCTTTTCAGGACTTGCATTTTACATTTAACCAAAAATCTGTGACCTGGATGGCCTTCATTGTCCATCCTAATTCCTTCATGATTCAGATTCACAGCCTTCTCGTGTCTGCCTTTTTTACCTATGTAATTAAAACACTAGGTTAGTTTTATGTCTTTATGCTAAATGATTGGTCTGTAAGATGGAATTGTTCTCCATTTTTACCTTTTAGTGTATAACTCTGCGTCTTTCATATGTACGCTACACCTACATTGTTTTCATTGTGCTACAGTGGCAATTTTCCCACCTCCAGTGGCAGTAATGCATGGAGAGAAGGCGGCAGACCCAGAGCTTTTGTCCATTGCCTGAGCCAAATAATAGTTTATGTTTTCCCATAAAGATAAGTTTAAAACTTGTCAGATGCACAGGGGCCATATAATAATAGGGCCATGATGGAAAAGATTGCAGAAATTTACATGGAAATGCAGTTGCGAACACAGATTGATGGAAACTGTCATTATGCGCAATCACCCTGACAAAATGACTTCCCCAGATAGAAGTTAACTCATAAATTCAATACTGTTTTGCAATTGACTTCCAAAATTTTGGAGCTTAGACCTCAACAAATCCATCCTTTGTGTGCTTTGTGAAGTCTCAGCATGTATTTCCAGTGGTACGAGAATGTACCAAACAATTGTAGAGATTTAATGGGGCCAAACTACAGCAGCCTTACAATAAATGGAGCCAACATGTCACCCACACCTTCATAACTGTTCAACTGAGTTAAAAAAAAAAATTGGCAGTGCAGGCTGATAAACACAAAAACATGCACCCACTCAAAGCCAAAAGCCAATAGAGTTACTTTTGGCATTCTGTGTGAGAGTGAGATTCATATCTCCGTCCCAGCCTCTCATCACAGTCATTTTAATCATACTCATTAATGTTTTTTTAATGATAGAAAATTCAGCCGTAAGCCGGCTTCTGCGACTGAAGTGCGAATAATGATCGCGCTGTTTATTTGTGGTGTTTGTGTTTGGACAGATGAGCGTGCGGGTAGTGGGAATAGAAACCTATAGCCTTGTTAAGGTATAAAAAGATGTGACAGTGTTGTGATAAATATGCATGTGTCAGCCTAATGTCATGTTGACTATAAAGGCTTGTCTGCAGGGCTTGTCCACCAAACAGTGGCTCATGTGTTTATGGTGCATGGACATGCATATAGATGATGTCACAATACATATACACTTAATTTAGAGCTTGAGACGTATATGTAAACATGCATCAGAACCCTCACTCGTGCGCTGTAGCCATTAACTGTTTAGTCATGCAAGTACAAATGGCATGCAACTCAGAACATGTGACATTACTCATATCAGTCTGCACTGTCTTTATACTAAGTTTGATTTCACGGTATTTCTTGCTTAGACCCACGGGTGTTTCAAAAGTCAACTCAGCTAAAGCCTTACTGTGTCTCTCTAAGCCTCTGGCAAATCGCTGTTTTGTAGCATTTATCGCAGAGGAAAGTACGCATGATTGTGTGTGCGTCAAAAGGAGTTAGTGTCTTAAGTGTGTTGACTATGCATGTTTTCACAGGATTGAATCACTGGCCCTGTTTGCCCAGTGTATTCAAATGAATCCTGGCTGATCCAATCACATGTAGACGGCTCTAAATGCAGGTGGAAGCACTGCTTCATGACACTTCATGAAAGATTTGATCACTCAAGGTATAGCTGGAAGTGGTGGCCATTAAGGATCTGTTTGTCTGCATGCAAAATCAACCTTGACCACTTAATCAGTGCTATAATATGTGCAGGGCGCAAAGAACTCCCACAGAACATTTAATACCCGAGGCAAATTACCATCTCTCTTGCTACAGTATCATCCGATAGCTTTCTCTACATGGCATTTCTCTTAAGATCTGCCCTCGTGCTTCCCTTCTCTGTTATTAAGTTGAAGATCATTTCAAAGACAATGAACTTCATAGAAAGTGCATTTAAGTGACATATTTGCTGTCAAAACAGTTTGACTCAAACTGGGTTTTTTTCTTTTTTAAAAGAACTTTGTACAGTTCTGCTGCTTCAGGCTATGGTTTCATTTAATCAAAGACTGACTCTAGAGTGGTGGCTTAATTAGTTAAAATTTAAACAAGAGAACAAAAATTATGACTATTTGACTAGCTTAAAACTGAGAAACACTATAAATTAAGCATAATCTAAATGATGAGAGTAAACACTATCTCCTGTCTCTCTGTCTCTTTAAAAGCTACTTGTTATTGTTAACTATCTTCTTCAACACTCAAAATGTACATTTTGCTTGAAATCTGTGGCAGTTTGCAAACGTATAGTGCCAGATTAGCTTGTACATTGTGGCTAATGCTAGCAGTACTAACACCAGTAGCCTTGTTTCTTTGCAGGTGCAGAATGTGGTTATGCATTGCTGCAGCTGAGTGGTTGAATGTCTGCTGACATAGCCTACATAAAAGCTTTTACTTTTATATTAGAGTACTGAAGAGATTCAGAGACCAGGGTAGACAACTGCCATCGTGCCTTAATAAAATATATAATAAATTGGATAAATATGCTAAAATGGATGTATGGCGTATGAATAATTACTTTAACCGACTTATATTTCCGTTGCCTAGACAACTAATCATGCACGTCCCTACTCTGAAGACATCCCTTTATGACTTTGACTGCATGTTTTTCATACTGCTGAATGAATTTAGAACTGTATATATAGCATATGCCACCATATTCCTCACCATTTGATTAGTATTGACGTTGGATTCCCCCAAGTGTGTACTTATAGGCTCTTTGAAGTGAGTTAGGTTTAAGTGGAGAGCTCTAGCCCATTTGCCAGCAGTACAGCTTCCTCTCTCCTCACTGGTGAATCAATAACAGAGCAACTCTGGAATGTTACCTTCCTCCTGTTTCTTTATTGTTCCAAAGACACAAGGTTAAACTGTTTGTCACATTGTATCATTTTTAGAAATAGTTACTCAGCTGTACCCGACTTTTGAAGGAACAAGAGTTGTTCTTTACCTGCTTTGTTGAACCCCCCAAAAATGATGATGGGGGAATATTTTTGAGCACAAATCCAACCCACGAGGCTTTAATGTTAATCCATGCTACCCTGGCCTACTTGTGGTGTCAAGTTGGATGCAGGTATGCAAGTGTGCAGATGCATGTTGCAATCCAGCAAGGAGAGGAGTTTAGTCGACCCACTTATTGTCATCCTGTCTCAGAACAATGAGCTCCGAGGAGACAGATTTGGAGCAGACTCCAAGACCACAGTTTCCCTTGAAATTTTGCTCGAGAAAGCCCCACTTTTATCCTGTCTTCCTTTTGCTTTCTGACACAAATGCAGACAAAGATTTGACCTCAATATTGTTGGGGGGTAAATTGGAAGTTTCTGCTTCATGTCTTCCCTGAAAGAAGCAGAGGATGTGATTCCCTCTAACTGCAGATCTGTCAGATAACAGTAGGTGTATTTCAGCATCATCTCGAACAGGTGTTGACCAACGCTAATGGTCCCTTCCAGTCACAAGGTTGAACTATCATATCGACCTACAGGTGTTCCCCTCTGCTTCTCCTTTAAGCCCAAGAGTGCAATACATTACGGGAAATGGAAAACAAGCAGATTTCCCTGTGACTAAACCTGCTAGAACGTGACTAAGCATTAACCAGCAGTCTCAGTGTGCTCAGCTCAATGCCCTAATGCCAGCGCTCTGGTTTAGGAGAATAAAGCTATATTAAATGCTTTTTTTTCTTCTTTCTGTTAAACCCCCTATTCCTCATCTCTATAAGGAGAGCATGGGGCTTTTGAACTTTTATAAAGCATATCTAATATCCATATTCAAAAGACTGCTTTTTTTCCCTTCTTTTTTTTTGCCCAAGCAGAGGCTATAGCTCTGAGGCAAAAAGGAATTGGTTCAATACCTTCTGAGCAGCTCCTGCGACTAGACATTTTTGAGTTTCATATTGGCACATGCTAATTTCCTTAAATTTTTATCATGTTTATATTAAGACTTTGAAACTAAAACTTGATGATTTTTGTTTTTTAAATGTGACAAATAGTAGAAGGTGTTGGAATTTTTCAGTAACTCCTTCTACCTCATATCCAAGAACTTCTCCTGAGCTATCCCTTTATGGTAGGCTATAAATACACTAAGGCATTTTCTTTTTCTCCTTTCTTGATGTCACTCTACGTCTTTCTGACTGACTGTCTTGGTCTTTCTCATTTATATCGCCACCCCCATTGAAATGGCAGTGCTTGCATGGTGACATAATCCCAAAAAGCTTGATGTGGCTAACTTTATAAGTAGTGCTTCTTGTGCGCCTGGGTCTCAGCCTCAGCAGAAAAAAAGTAGAATGGAAATGTTGCATTAAGCCACTTATCAGGGTTGAGCACATTCGGATAATCCTGCGTGCTCAAAGTGGCTCCTGTTATGCAGCTGCTTGTGTAGTACTGTTAGCGACAGAGTTTCCCCCTCTTATTGGTGTGCACATCAGTGTGTGAATGAATTGAGAATATGTCGTGTGTGTGTGTGCGCGTGTGCGCAATGTGGTATTTGATGCGGTGTGTGTGAGTGAGTGAATGTGAAAGTTGGTTTGGGAAAAGCTTGAGGTATGTGTGTTCAAGCAGACGCAAAGCAGGTAGTCAAAGCGTCATCAGGTCCCATGGCTGAAAATCCAGATGGGGCTCCCTCTTCCTCCTCCTTTACTTTCCCCTCATCCTCTCTGTGTTGTGCTGTCCCAGGCTGAGTATTTTCTTTCTTTCTTTTTTTTCAGCACAGCTCACTTCATTAAATGATAGCCAGCTGTGATTATAGCCTGCTAAAACACAGCAGCAACCTAAGCACCTCTCTTGCACACAAACGGTTGTTCACTCACCCACACAGTCTCCCTTCTCTTACAGTACCTTCATACCTCGTTTTTTCATCTTGCACTAATTTTCTTAGATATCCCTCTTTCTTTCTCCTCATTTTTTTTTCTCTCTGAAGCTTAAAAATGTCCAGTCTTTTATATGCGATAGTCTCTTGTGTGTTGCCAACATCCAGGTGCAGGTGAGGCTGCTCTAACACCTGTGTGTATTCCTGCATGTCGAACAACCCCACACCCACACCCCCACACACACAGCTTTCTTTTTTATCACCTTGGTATGCATGCTGCGACAGCTGAACTGTGAAATTTCCACCAAAAGCTTTAGCACTGTTAAATGGAGTCTTTGATTACAAATGCATCTTTACCAGTTTTTAAGTGTGTATTTGTTGGCATATCCATTTTAAATAGTTGCAAAAAGAACAAGCTGTGGGAGCTGGGTAGATAGACCGTGCAGGAAACGACATGGTTTTTTGTTTTTTTTCCTTTTCTTTTTTTAGCTAGAGCAAAAATAAATCACCTACATGCTATTGAGATAAGCTGCCTGTCACTGTGCTCCTGTCTGGAAACCCCATCATGCAGAACCCATACTGGGCTTCTCACAACATGGTACCTTTCCCGTATCACAGCTTAGCATAAGTTATCTGTAATAGCCTTTCACTTAAGACCACCGCAAATGGAGCTCATTCTAGGAAGCTTGACAACCCCACAGTCACGAGCCTGTCATTATGTTGCGTTATTGACAAAGGTTGTTTGCACTGAATGCTAATTCGACTTGGTCTTCATGCATCCGTGCCGGTAACAGTCATGGCCTAAGGCATTATTTTTTATTATTTGCACAAAGATCCATTTGGGCAGATGAAATCATTAGATGCAGGTATTTAAGGTTAAGTTCACTGAGCTGGTCAAAACTTACCAATTCATATGCTTATGATAGATAATAGGATAAAATGATGAATCCTAAGTCCTTAAAAATGAATAAAATGTCTTAAATTCACTTGGATATGAGTCTTAAATATTTTAGTCATGACCCACAAGATTTTACAGCACACAGTGCTGCTATTTTAGCCATCTCTATACATTTAGCTTACACATTGACTGCATTACTAACTGCTTGCTTGCTACTTCAACTTACTTGGTCACAGTGTTTTGTTTTTTTTTAATGTTTATGAAAATGTATAAAGGAAAAATACGGTAAACGGTAACAGCAAGATGATGAGTTACAGGACATTGCTAACTTAACAGTTGTAGCTTAACCATTTAAAAAATATTAGAATTACAGAAATTCTCAGCAGGCCTGGTTTAGGCCCAATGGGCCACTAGGTTTACAGCACACTGGTGTAAATCCCAAACATGATGATAACAGTAGAGAAGGCCTTGCTAGCCAGACTGCTCAGTCTAAGATGTAAGTTTAAAGATAAATGGCTTGAGAATAAGAATTTCTCTTGGTGAAAGTCAATGCCTGGAAATACTTAGAAAACAAACTGCATTGTATGCCAAAGGTTTTCCAAACTTCTTCACTGTGGACATCTCTCCATTGCAAATTTGGCATTATATTAAAATTAAAGTGGTATTAAAAAGACCTTTCTTATACCCTTAGACGCAGAATGAAGCGATGACATTTGATCATTGTGAATTCCGAATGTTCTTTAAGCCCACTGTGTTGGCCATTATTCAACATCGTAACTCAGAGCAGAAATGAAGATTTGATTTTTCTTACTGAACTAGTGACCCGTCTTTAGACTTAGGGGATTGCGGTGTAGTTTTTCTGTGCCACAAGGTTGAAGATGCAAAATTTTTGCAGCAACATCCATTTTTCCCCCCCTCTCTCTTGTGGCTACAGCCTTACGTTGTTTCAGAATGACCTCATTGGCTAGGCATGTGAACACAGAACACGCATTTGATAAGCCAATATTTTTTATTGCAGAACACAAATTTGCAAAAAACAAAAAAAAAAAAACAACTATTACTCGAAGTCTTTTTGAAATCATCTTCACGCTAAACCCTTTGCCAGTATACACGCAGAAACGCCAGTGTATAGTAAAAAGAAAAACAAGTATTTTGTTCCTTTGGCAGAGTTGACTGAATATTCCCATGTTGCTTGTCGCCTCAGCAGAACAAACGCATTTTGTCTCTCACTTCTCCTACTGTCCTTATCACTCCCCCACTTTCTAATCCATCCACTGCCTCTCCCCCTCTGTTTCACTCTCCTCTGGGGGGTTCTTATAGATGGCTCTGCCTTATCAGGAGATCTGGTAGATGGCCCGTGGAGAATAGGCCTGGAACTCCTCTAATCTAACATTGCTGGTCAGAGTTATAATCTGTCATCACCTTGCTTAATGGGGAACCACTGGAATTTCAGATACAGAGCTTATAGCATCCAGCATTACATTTTGCTTGGATGTTGAAATCTCCCCCAGTCTCCTCTTTCTGTGTTGGTTTTCTCCTTTTTACTATTTCCTCTTTCATCTGATTCCTGCACTCGGGGTCTTGTGTTACATTGCTTTGGCTTTTATTCTTCTTCTTCCACGCCTAACCATGGATATGGGCATGGTCATTAAGAACAATTTCAAACAAAACCAGTACAAAATGTTTATTTTCTATTTTTTTTATTATTATTTTTGTATTTTCTCCTTTCTGAAATTACAGTTGCAGTTACTGTTGAACAGTACAGCACAGCACTCTTCCTTTCCCCTGCTCACGTCGCTACGCACTCATTCTGTCCATCTAACGACAGGCCAACGTTGTTCTTTCATGTCCCTGTATTAGGCCTGCCTGCATTGTGTCTGTTGGACTCATGTCTATGCTTTGGCGCCGTGATGCAAAGTCAAATTCCCACATTCTTTTTTTTTTTCTTTTTTTTAAATATTCCTCCGTCTTATCACACTTGTCTGACAAGGTTGAGACGTAGCTCTTAAACTACCGATGGTGTATACTGGTATGGCTACATCCCTGCTGTTACTGCTGTCTGCCTGTGTCTAGCCCGCAAAGCAGGCTTTCCCTGTCTCCTGCCTGCACATGCACGCAGCTGAGTGACAAAATTGTATCTTCGGGGTGGGTGGATTGGAGTCTATCCCCAGGGAGCTGTGTTGAGAACACACAGTGTAGGGTCATTTGGGTTCTATCACTGTTCTCTCTCTCTCTCTGTGTGTGTGTGTGTGTGTGTGTGTGTGTGTGTGTGTGTGTGTGTGTGTGTGTGTGTGTGTGTGTGTGTGTGTGTGTGTGTGTGTGTGTGTGTGTGTGTGTGTTGTCCCAAACACCCACTGTGTGTTAATACTCCTCCTCTGGGGAGATCTGCAGTGCTGGCTGATGTGATTCACACTGACTGGGGGTGACCTTGAGAACTGGGACAAATGAAAAGACCCCGATACACATACATAAGCCAGAACACACTTCTCACACTAATTATTACCATAACCGTTGTTGCCGTCACTTTGTCTCTCTACTCTTGGTATATTTTTTTGACCTCTGCCTTATGTTCCCCCTTTCAGGTCAACGTGACAGTGGACTACATCAGAGCAGCTACTGGTCCAGGAG
Source organism: Pelmatolapia mariae (assembly GCF_036321145.2). Taxonomy (NCBI): domain Eukaryota; kingdom Metazoa; phylum Chordata; class Actinopteri; order Cichliformes; family Cichlidae; genus Pelmatolapia; species Pelmatolapia mariae. The sequence goes on from NC_086242.1 coordinate 13,145,920, forward strand.
AAGGCACGCCTGCCTTCCCAGAGCGTACCTGTGCTACAGTCACAATTGGCGGCATGTAAGTCATGCACCACACTGAGTCACCTGCTTTATATTCTTTTCTACAGTTTCAATCCCCTTTTCCATTAATACCTACTCGGGTCGGTTGGCCACGGTTTTCAGGGTTTTCCATTAGGTGATCGTACCTGGTACCAGGTACCTTCTCCCCTGGGGTTCCAAGCGATCTGAGGCGATCACCAGAGTATGCCACCGATTGGCTAGTCAGTGTCATCACTCGATGAATCATGGCTTCACATGGAAATGGATACACAGAAACAACACTGTGGTCCCAGAGTCTCACGAAAAGCCACAGTATGAGAGGTATATTGATGCCTCGACGTCCACCTTTGTTGTGGCGTTCGCATTGTGTACTAATTATGTCACAGGACACGCTCGGCCACGTTACTATAACAAACCCACACACATTAGGGGGGTACTCAATTGCAATGGAAAACGAGTTGAGGCGAGCCCGGCCGCATCGAGTCACGCCGAATCAATCCGAGTTGGTACTGATGGAGAATGGCTCGGGATAATCCAGCAATATGAAACAAGAAAGGCTAAGTAAAACATGGAAGTATAGAAAAACTGCATTGGAAATCAAAATACTTTAGGTTTGTTCAGTTGTCTTTAGTGTGCAGTAGGAGACCACTGAGCCACCCTTATTGGGAGATCACACAGCATGTAATTTATCAGTGTAAATGATTTCACTAACACATTTCTATTTTGTTAGTACAGCTGCTTCCCTATTAAACCCTTTAAAAGTCAGGTTAATCTGTTGTAAAATGACACAAAATATTCATTTTAAAATTCATATTACTCGTAATCTCACCATCAATCATAAAGTAACCTGAAAGTGTTTCTTTGTCTTTTAAGTTCATATAAAAAAAAAAAGAAGAAAAAGGTCACCTCAGTGCAAGCAATTATTTTCTATCTACAAACTCTGCTTTGAAGGAATTCGGGTCATCTGTCTGAAACATGTATTTTACACAGTACCAAAGATATAAGCACTATTAAACTGCTCAGAGGTTCAAATTTAATCAGAACCACTAAAGAGGCGCTTTAATGCCGCAGTGCTTGAAATGAAATGTCAGAAGCCTGTTCTCACTCAAAAAAATAAATAATAAAAAAAAAAAGTTAAAAGCCACACTTATCTTCTGGTTCCCTCTGTTTATATCACTCAACACATAAAGCGTCATCACATGCGCACATGGAGACGTAGATGCCTTCTTTTCATCAAACCAGCTGTCCTGTGTTTGGTAGTACATGTCCGTACAGAGGTCAGATCAAACCAGAACCAGGAACTCTGCTTCAGATGGAACAGTTGGTGAGGCTCCCCATGAGGCCTGAGGTCAGGGCCTGATTTGGTCAGCGGGGCAGAGGATTTTGACCTTGTATGAGCTATTCTTGTGGTAATGGACTCGAGACTCAGTAGCTTGTTTACGAAGAATTGTGTTTTGCTGGAAACTTAGCGGGTGGCTATTTGTTAGAAATCACTCCACGAGACACTCGTGCACAGTACACTTAAGATCTAACAGTCTTGGAGAACTTTTGGAGTCTTGTGTGAGTTAAGATAGTCTAAAGTGCTTCCATCGTTTCACGTCATCCAATATCAATTCGATTATAAGACCATCTGTTGAGGGGCCTTTTGTTCCCTTTGTCCGTGAAAATGTTTTTCTGTGGCTTTGCTTCTGGTGTCGCTATTGCTTGCAGAAAGTAAAATGGGGATCAAATGCCTAAAACCTTTTCATACATAGTTTAAAGATAAAGATGATTGCTTCCAGGTTATCGCCCATTTAGCTGCATTATTTCCAACAGCAGAGCTTTAAAATATAGAAAAGGAACCGTTTAACTGGCATCAACAAGGGCTGAATTATTGCGTCAGTCCCCATGCCTGCACCATGTTGACAAATACTCTGAAGAGTTTCTTTCTGTCCCTTCATTTCTTTCTCCCATGGTTTAGCTAGAACACTGATGTCCAAGGGCTAGCAACTAAGTGCTACATTAAGCAGCACAATGTCCCCGTCTTTCTGCCTTCAATCCTCTCTTCCCTACATCAGTATCACACGGTAGAAGGGGTTAGTCAAGTGTGCAGTGTCAACATTTAAGTGACCTTTGTTCGTAAGCAAACCCACCTTCTGGGATTTGTAGTATGCATTTTTTTCCCCCCGTTGAGCTAGCTCCCTTTAGAGCTCCTTTGTGAAGCCGAGGGGTTTTGTTTGGTTTTTTTGTTTTTAATTAAAGTAATCTTTCTTTCTCTGTTTTGTTTCCCAGCAACATAGCAGAGGCTCTCGTAAGTAAAGGCCTTGCCACAGTCATCAGATACAGACAGGATGATGACCAGCGCTCCTCCCACTATGACGAACTGCTTGCCGCAGAGGCACGGTGAGGAACACACGCTCCTTCACACAAAGCACTCTCCGTCTCCCTTTTACTTGAACTTAACGCTGCTGTGCACGTGGCATGAAGGGGGGCTGGGGGGGTCTTTGAAATGATTAATTCTCAGAAATACACATTTTTTGCTTCAAACGAAACATGCTTGTGACGCACATGTGTGCACTCTCTCTTTTGACCTTGACAGATTTTGCTTTTGTGAAATGTAGGAGACTTAAAAAAAATGACCTTGAGGCTTTTTTCCTTCTTCAGTTTTCTTTTGAATTTGCTGTTAAATGCTGCACTGCAAAGGTGAAGTAATTCAATTTTTCAGAGTGTATTTTAGCGTCACCACCGTCATAAGTTCCAGCGTGTCACAGCTATTGTTGCTTTTTCCTGCAGAAACATGTCATTACCCTCACATATTTAATCATGCATGCATTTTTGCCCTTTCCTTTTTTATTTTACATGCCAAGGGACATACACACACATCTTCCCATGTGCTAGACATTAAATCAGAGGCTCTCTTTACACAGGGCCTAAGAATAATTATATGGAGATGCTGAGGAGAGATTTAGTACAGGCTTTATTACTCTGCCACAGATTAGGATCTGCTTGCTATAGGTAGAGCAAATGCAGCCACAGCCTCTTGGTTTAACTCTTTCTCCTCTCTTTCTTTCGTGTGTCACTGCCCAGTTGCCCTCTTTTTCTCCTTTCTCACCTGATTCCCGCTTTCCTTCTTCCTTTGCACATTTTGTCCTTATTTCTGCACCTTAGCTAGTTTTGTCCTTCTTTGGTCTAGCTCTCCTCTTTTCCCATTTCCTTTTCTCTCTACCCCTTCTCTTTTTCTTCTTCTCTCCCTTTCTCTCTGTCCCTGGTGGGGTCCTATTAGAGTTGATGGGAGGTTTCTTTCTGTGGCCTTGACTTTATTTTTAGTTTCCACTGCACAAGACTAGTGGCCCAGAGCCTTCAAAGGAACCTCCTCCTGGCTGTTAAATGCACATGTATACATGCTCATATGAACGTACACAGTCAATCCTTAAAGGCAGTGCTTTTGCATCCCAGTGACCCAGTTGTGGCATGTTGCCCCCCCCCCCCTCGCAGTTGCAGCCTCAGGCCATCTTCATCTTATTTGTCCCTGGAGCTGCGGTAACCATCACTAAAAACTGCTAGCTGACTCTCTATAAAAGCATCTCTCAATTTCTCCTCATTTTCGCTGGTATAACTGTAATTTTTCTTCCATTATTATTCTTCTGCCATCATTTTGACTTTTCATCTCAAACATATAGATTATCTGGCTGAGAGGAGGAAAAAATCCTCCCACTAGTGCTTTCAGTTGTGCTGTAATGGCAGTTCAGGGAAAGAAAACTGAATGAATTTATATTCTACTTCACAAATCCACAGTAGCTCTCCATGTATCTACAGTGATGACAAAGAAAGAGCTTCTGTTTCTCCAGGTCTAATAAACCTCCAGCCTTATGCTTTTTCCATCTAATAAAGCCATTGAGCTATGCTTGAGAGACATGTGTTTATAGTTTAACCCTTTTACTGCAGGGCCATCAAAAATGGGAAAGGGCTGCACAGCAAGAAGGAGGTTCCCATCCACAGAGTGGCTGACATCTCTGGGGTGAGTATGTTTTTGTGTATAAATGCATACAGATTGGCAGATTCTGTGTAAAGCGGAATAAAAATGTGTGTACGCTGATTAACATGCAGTCATGCAGACTCATTTGCATACAACCTGAAGATACATCAGGCCAGTGATTCTCAGAAGACACTCTCTAATCCTTGACTCACCCCTATAAGTGTCCTCTAAAAATATGCAGCACCATTAATAGAATCATCAGCGAGACTTGGTCCTAGCTTGTTTACGTGTGCCCAGGGGCTTGATAGAGGCATCGTTTGGCTAATGAAGCCTGATTGAGAGTGCTTACCAAATGAGCATCAGTGTGAGGAAAAGTATTTCAGTATCAAGTGAGGGGTGATTGGTGCACTTCCCCCCCCCTTTTTTTCTTTTCTTTTTAAAAATCATGCATTTTTCCTCGCACAGTTTTTCAAATTTTTATGATCACGTCTTTCTGTCTTCTGTTCACCCTGTCGTCGCTGTCGCTCTCACTTTAATATAAAAATAGTTTTTTTGTATTTTAATCATTAAGGACATGTCGTTTTATTTATGTGGAGTTTATGGCAATCATCCTTTCATTTATGATTGTGTTTGTCCAATTACTTTTAAGTACAGGATTCAGACTGTGCAAAAATGGCTGTAATTGAAATGGTTAATTCTTCTTTTTGTTAAACCCTTTTAATTAAAGCTGAAAGCAATCACATTTTGATTGCCTCATTTGAAACCCATTGTGTGTATAGAAGCAAAATTCTTAACACTGTGCTTGTCGACTCCTCGTCTCTTATAGATTTTGACAAGACACTTAACGAGTGGAAACTGAACTTCAGAAACATTAACACCTCATTGTCTCTCTCACTTGTGCTATTGTAGTACTCTTGTTTGCTCGGGAGAGACATTTTGTTAAATTAATTAGTCTGTATTTCTTTTTTTTTTCTTACTCATAGATTCTGTATTTTTATTCTTGGACTCTAGAGTAGCTTTGCATGATTCACAGTTCAAAATAATGCCTATTTATCTTATAATGGGCTGTGATGCAGCTACCCAGTTTATTCTGTATCTGGAGACAACTGTGTTTATATAGATTTGGCCAGACACATACATTGGACACTTCAAGTACACCTTGCTAATGCCCGGTTGTACCCTTCTTATCTTCAGAACTACCTTCACTCTTTGGCGCAGATTCAACAAGATGTTAGAAGGATTCCTCTGAAATTTTGGTTCATTTTCACATGATGGAATATCACAGTTGGTGCAGATTTGTTCACCACGTCCTGGAGGTTCTCTCTCTCTGGCTGTGGAGGTCATTATCATGTTCAAGAAACCAGTTTGAGATGATTTGAGCTTTGTCACATGATCCATTATCTTGCTGGGAGCAGCCAATCGGAGATGGGAACACTGTAGTCATAAAAGATAATAAAGGGACCAAAGTGTGCCCAAAATTCTATTCCCGCACCATTACGCTACCAGCAGCCTGAACCACTGATACAGGGTAGGAGGGATCTATGCTTTCATGTTGTTTATACCAAATTCTCCCCTCCTGTCGCCTGAATTTCACAATAGGCAGTCAAGACTTGCCGAACCAAGTAACTTTTTCCCCCAATCTTCTGTTTAGTGAGCCAATGCAAATTGTAGCTTCAGTTACATGTTCGTAGCTGTCAGGAGCTGCCAGTGTGGTCGTCTGCTGCTGTAGCCCAACTGCTTGTATTGTCTCTTCAGATATTCTCTTCTGCATACCTTAAATTACCATTGGCTATTTAAATTACTGCTTTCACATGGAAGCTTTGTAAACCCCAAAGGTAGCAGGAAAATCCCAGTACATCAGAAGTTCCTGAATTACGCACACCAGCCCGTCTCGTGACTTACATCAACTTTCATCCCCATTCAGTCACCTTCTCCTTGTTTACATAGCTAAATGAATGAAGTTGCCTCCATGTGATTGGCTGATTTAGATATTTGTGGCAACGAGCAGTAGTTAAAAAGCTATACCTAACCAAGTGGCCAGTGAGGGTATAAGCTCTGCTCTAATGATGCATTTGAACGAATCATTAAAGCTCTTTAATGCCAACTGGACTTCAGAGTCTGGCTAATAAGTCATTAAGATGTGGCTGTGTATAACTGCTCTCAGATGTTTTGGTCTTCTACGTTGTCATCATTGTAGGCTCCCTGTCTCATTGTGTCAGCAGCACAAATAAATTACCGGCAGTCCCTGTAAAAATAATTATGACAGGGAATTGTTGTGCTGACTGAGCAGCTCTTATATTTCATCTGGGAGGTTTAATGCAATTCCTGCTTATAAACCTCCACCCAACTTAACTGGCTAAACTGACCACATTTAATATGTAGCAATGACTTGGAAGTGGTTGCACGGGGAGGTGCTCAATAATTAACTATAACAGTAGTAAGAAAATTATTATAGGCTACACAGAGAATTGCACATCACACTCGTTAAATTCTGTCCCATTAAGCACACAAAGGTCGTAGCGGTCCTTGCATTTTAGCGCGATTGTGCTCCATCATGTGTTTATGTGTGACATGCACATGAGTGCTGTGCAGAGCCCCTCTATAGCATTTCTGTCACTTTCAAATAAGAGATGCATGATTTGCAGCACCAGCTAGGATTGATGCCAGTGACTGCCAGTGGGCGTGAGCGCACGCGCGTGCATGCACATGCACCAGTTGTTTGGCTAGGCTAATGTAATGAGCATTCTAATAAAAGGACCAAAATAGCAACATTGCAACTCCACACCTCAGCATCCATCCACTTTCTTCACTCTGTTTTTTTTTTTTTTTTCCTTTTTAATTTGGTATACGCCTACATGCAACTGCGGACATACACGGGCACCCTCACACACACACGCACTCACACACTTCTTACACGCTTCTATACGTCAGCATCCTTTGGTGGTACAGGTTTACTGAAAGGGATTATGTACATTGAGTGGGATGCAGTCACAAATAGAGCAAGGATGGGTTTATAAATGTATTGTGTAGGAGATGTACAGAGGTAGTGGGAGGAGAGTAGATACAGCACTTGACTCACCTCATGCCTTTAAAGGTTGCATAATGAGGTCCTCTCCTTTCCCATGTCTCTTCATTTCTTTCTTTCTTTTTCGGAACCAAGTTAGACTGCACAGCCCACACACTGCAGGTGCTGTAAATGTGTTTGCGTGTACGAGCGAGCGTTCAGTTCTGACGTCTCCCACTGAGGGGGTTATTTTGGATTGCAGTGGGTGCAGTTCAGGTGGTACATCTTATGACTGAAGCACATACCCTTTACTCAAATACTCAAAAACCCCGGTGACACGCGTTGCATGGTTTTTCTCGTCCGTCTTTTCTGTTGCTGCTTTATGTCTAGTGTACCATTCTCTAAAAAAGGAACGGAATTATTGATATTTGTGGTTTTGAACCGCTCTGACCCTCGCATAAACTCGCAATAACAGTGGGAGAACACATGTTTTCGCTCTGACTTTACTCGTTTTAGCTCCGTCCTTTCCTCTGAGGCTTTGTGCCTACTCCCATGTCCACACTGCCACACACTGGGCCGTGACTCACTAGTCTGTTGTGCCTACATGCTCATGCCTGGAGTAGACGCATATTAAATAATTTTTTTATCGTTTACAAATCTTCCACCGCCGCTACATCACTGACCCGGCTTGAATACACATGATTTGGCTCTGCTTGTAATTTTGGCCCAAGCGCACCACTAAGCTAGTGACTCACCCTTGAGAACAGAGACTGAAACGGGAAAAGAGAGTATTTTTTTATTTATTTATTTATTTTTTGATTGGATGGATCTGATCGACGTGTAAAAATATCTGAATTAAGCACACACATTATGTTGTCTATTAACCTATTTACTCTGTGTCTTGTCTACATAGCTATTTCAAATTTGAAATGTTTTTTTTTTTTTTTTTTATTCCTTCTCAAAAAGGCCAGCTGTGACTTAAATTGGTGATGTCATTTCTCTTTCTTTCTTTGCTGTTCAGGAGACACAGAAAGCCAAGCAGTTCCTGCCCTTCCTGCAGAGGGCTGGCCGGTCAGAGGCTGTGGTAGAATACGTCTTCAGCGGCTCGCGCCTAAAGCTGTACATGCCAAAAGAAACCTGCCTCATCACATTCCTCCTTGCCGGTGGGTATCTTTTACCTTTCTGCCGTGAAGGTCATTTAATTTTGTGTCATCTAATTGAGTCACATCTGGGTCTTGGTGGGTATTAGTTTCTTCTGTGATAAAATTCCTTGCCATGTCTTTCAGTAACAGAGAAGAAATATTTTCATTTAGATTGCAGCCAGTGCAGATAGTCAGCGTCACATTAGGACACCGGATGATGCAGGGGGGCAAAGGTTTAGGCTCTTCCCACTCCTCTCAGCAGCCAACCTTGAGAGGGCACAGAGGTAGCTGGGTGTGTTCCAGCCCCAGCCCACCATCTTTCAGAACACCACTGTTGGCGTGAAACATGTGCCCCCTTTAGCCTCGTCTCCCCCTTCTGGTGTTCTGCCAAGTTTGAAATGGACTCCCTCTCTGCTCTCCACTTGGTAGTAATCTTCATTAGAAACTGGCTACTGTTTCAAGATAAAGTGAGGTTTAAACTCCAGGTTTTTAGTGCTACACTTTTTCTTTTGTGCTGCAAGTACAAAACCCGCCTTTTTGTTGTCCTCTTTTACTTTAAGTATGTGGGAAGGTCATGTTGTGAAAACTGCAGTATATGTTCAACCACAGTTAGGAAAAAAAGAAGTGGTAAACGAAGCATAAACTAACCTGAAAAGCAGCAACACAGAGAAGAATCGAAAATAAACAGAGCTGCTGCAGTTGCTTCATTGACTGATTAATCCCAATATATGAAACTAAACTATATACAGAAGAGTGACGAAGGGGAGAAAAACAGAATTTTGCTGGTTCTTTCTGCTAACATGTAAGGATGTGGTGGATTTCTTTGCAAATATCACAAATCTTTTGGTGTCTCAGATAATAAAAGTAAAAATACATGTGAAAAATATCCCACAGCTATCCCACAAATATCACTATTGTTTGACATTTTATAGAGAATAAAATTCAGAGATTAATCTCATGTGTTCTACCTTTTGTAGACCTTTATATTATTTTCAGTGAGAACAGCAGATGCAGATGGGATGAAATAGGGACTGCTTGATAGCAGGTCCAGTCATTTATTTCAGTTCCCCGACGGTGTTGACAGTTGGTGCTAGTAATAAAAACACAGAGACTGTATCTCTAGCAGCCACCAGTGATTTGTGCACCCTTCCAGATCATGGGTGGTAGCGAAAAGGCTTACCCTTTACACAGATAATGCTCTTTTTGCAATCAAACTGTGTTTCAGTCCATCTTCATTTCAGGCAGACATTTACTCGCTAAACAGTTCCTCTTCATTTCCAGTAGAACAAACACAATATATTTCTGTCAAGACAGCCAGATTCAGTTTAATTATGCGTGGCTGACTTGTTGATGCATTAATTAATTTTGTAATTTTGTGTCTGATTGTCTTGCGATCCACTGATGGCTTTTTAAATTGCATTGTTCTGTCCACTGCCTGCACCAGGATACATGTAAATGACCCCATCAAAAGAAGCCATCTGTACACAGGACTGTATGTTTGTTGTTTCGGTCTTGCTTTACTCACTAGCTAAATGCCCATAATGTAAACTCAGACTGATGTTTACATGGTATACTTTTGAAATGATTTTATTCAATCAAAGATTATTAGAAAATCTTAGGAACTGCATTAGTGCTGATGGGCACTGAGCAGACTTGATTAAAGCTGTTCCCAGAAGATGACCCATGCTGTCTTTAATACACACATTTGGTTGGATTAACCCTGATTGATAAAAATGATTCCTTTCCCTGCCTATTTAGTGTATTTAGCTTCTCTTCCATTTAGTCCTCTGCATGAATTCAAGAGCTTACATTAGGGCTGTGCGATATGACCAAAATCTCATATCCTGATATAAAACATCTATCGTCCGATAACGATATAAATCACAAAAATTTAACATTTTCTGTAAATTCTGTGAATCTCGGGTAGCTGAAGTGTTTCCAGCTGGGCGTCGTGTACCTGGAGTCGAGTGTTTTAACCGATGCATAAAACTACACATATTTAGACATAGGTTGTAACGGCCGCCGTTTCCTTTGTGAGTATTTATTACACAGCGTGCTGGGGGGAAAAGCCTGTTCTAACGTTTGAGTCTGTTTATTTTTTAGCACCTGGCGGCTCTTTTTTGCTTCTCATCCGTAAACACTCTGCATACATTTTCACGTGATTCAGTTTATTTTGAAAAGTCTCAACAGGATCCTGAGCTTTATTGTGAAAGGTTTATGTGGAATATAAACAAGCGGACATGCGATGGTTTTACCGTCGTTGTTGCTAACAACAACGCATAAAAACAGGCGCTTGTCCGTCAGTAGTGTGGTTATATTATATATAAGAGAAAGAGAGAACTTTAAGAAATTAATATAGCCACTACAGTGACCATCAAAACGATGAAAAAATATTGCCGTAAACACTTTATTTTGCGACACCACGAAACAAACGATAGCGTAAAATGAAACGATAGATGTTTTTATATCGTCATCCGATATATATCGTTATATTGAACAGCCCTAGCTTACATGTGTACTTATTCTTGTTGTCTCATTCCTATTCTGTTTCTTCTTTTTCATATTATTTTTCTCCTCATCTTTAATGGTGGGCACCAGTTCCTTTCCTCCATGTTGTGCATGGTTTTCTTTATGTGATAACAAATTTTAAACAGTTAGCCATACATGAAATGAAGCCCCACAGCACAAAGGACATCTTATTATCGCCGTACCTTTTAATCTCCAAGTGCGTCATATCTCTTTCCTCTTTCTCTTTCCTGTCAAAGTTATCTTGCAATGTTTTATTCGCCCATCTGCACCAAGGGCTGTGGAAAATGACACGCACAATAAATTGGCTGCCCTCAAGCCTGTCGTGTTTATCTGTGTATGAAACTGCAGGGGCCCTTTGGACCTTTTCTCTTCAGGCTATTGGATATTTGTGACGGAAAATAAAATTTGCAGAGGAAATCTTTATTCATTTTTCTGATATGTTCAACCAGTTTAAAAGGACTTATCGTTAATGTATGCCACGTAAGAGTCGTTCATAAAAGGAGATAATTGTATACATGACAAAAGCCTTTCTGGCACTAAATTGTGCAGATTTAATATTTATATTTTAAAGGTGTGCGATTGGAAGTTGTAACTTGATACTGAAATTAAACTCCTATTTATGCTGCATGGTACATATGTGACGTGTCGGAACAGTTACTCTAAGCCTTTATAGTCTATTATGTCTCATTACCATAACCATAAAGTTTTACAGCTGTGTCATTTTATGCTTTTGTAGGGTTAAGTATCGTCATTACTCATCACCCCATTAATTATGGATAAAAGGTTAAAGTATGTTTTCTATATGCCGAGTCCCCTTGTTTAGTAATTTGCTCTGAGTGCTATGTAAATATTCACTACATGCAGATAAAAAGGAAATGCATTCAAAGGATGCTGCTTTTAAAACATGCCCTGCATTAGTCATCTGTTTCATTAGCTGCATTTTCTTCATACTGTATTCATCAAGGCCAAATTTTTATTCTTTAACAGTGTTGTGGGAGGGCATTTAAGAACAAAGTGTTTACAGTAGCACTGCAAATGAAATCATCCCAAGGCAGTAAGTGATGTAACGCCGCAATTCAATATTACAATACCAAAACACAATTTAAGATCTCCCGGCCTGCTTAGCCAGCAGCATTTTTATTCTTTTGTTTTAGCCATACTTATTTGTCCCGGTTTAACACTGAACCCCGCTGACTACTGCAAGGAAATTGGTTCTCCAGCGAGGTGCCTCAAAAGGCCCGGTGTCTCCTTCCTTTTCCAGAGTTTTCCTTGATGTAGAAAGACAGTTGAGGAAACAAAGTACAGCAGCAAGTGAAGCCCATGCTTCAAACAAGACCGGAGGTGTGCTTCAGGGGTTGAAGGGGTAGTTCCCCTTTAGTCTCCTGAAGCACTTTGCCTTACTTTTCTTCTTCTTTCACTCTCTGGCTAGGCACTGTCACTCCTATATGTAAGTTTGATAAAGGGTAAAGGAGTCATCCAGTTTCTAAGAGATGGGGGTACTGTATAGGAAAGGGATTTAAGGGTGTGGTGAGGGGGTCTCGATGGATGATGAAAGGAAGAGCAGAAGTGAGATGTGGAGGCTGGAAGGACATGGAGGTTAACAAAAAGGGGATACAGTAAAAAGAAGACATAAAAAAAGCAATTCATGTAAGGTGAATGGGAGTAAAAGATGGTTTAAACAAAGGTAGACAAAGTGGTGAAAAGGATGTAAAAGTTTATTGTCTTCAGTGGTTTTCAGAGTTTGAGTTCAGAGCAGGTGAAGTGCACTTCCAGAGTTACTTGTTGTAAAGTTATGAGCAGCAGACTGTCAAAAAGATGAACCACCGATCAGACGGACACAAAGATTTCCAGTGTCAGCAAGGAACATTAGCCATCACACAGTGTTTGGTTTAGTGCAGACAAAGACTGCCCTAAACACCTGTGTGTTGGTGGTACACTTTAGGCATTGTCTGAGGGCAGATTTATAAAAATAAATAAATAAATAAATAAAAACAGGAAAATAAATGAGGCAGAAAATTTCAAGACACGCCATCTTAAAATGTTAAAAAAAAAAGGTAAGCATAATCCCAACATAGTTAGGAGAGTATGTACAATAAAATGCTGTTGTGCCCTTCACAGATATATTGGCTAATATTAGCTACTTGCCAGTATGTTGGTATCAGCATTTCTAGCGACACATAAATTAAAAAGGAAAAAACTAAAGAAGATATGGGAGAAACACACTTTAACCCGGTTATCAGCATGAAACAGTGATTTTCCTGATGTTGCATCACATGCTTGAAATATCACAAAAGCAACAGCATTGTCACATCATCTTAGTAAGATTCATGAAAAGCTATAACATTTTAGTGAAACCAATTTGTATCTGATAAGGAAAGAAAATATCAGCTAATATGTCTATATATTTTTAAATCACCAAATATTGGTATTGGTATCAATTTTAACAATGCAGTGGTGATCAGGCTTTACAATGGGTCAGGTAGATGGCTGCCCTTCCCTGAGCCTGGTTCTGCCGGAGGTTTCTTCTTATTAAAAGGGAGATTTTTCCTTCCAACTGTTGCTAAATGCTTGCTCAGAGGGGGTTGTTTGATTGTAGGGCTGTTCTCTGTACTAAGGTAGGGTCTCCACCTTACAATATAAAGCATCTTGAGGCGACTGCTATTGTGAATCAGCACTTTATAAATGTAACTGTATTGATCTGAAGGCCCCGAAAACACAGATAAAGACACTTGCTGCTATGGAAGCATGGTGGTGCAAACATGCTATGAAGAAGACCCTCTGCCTGTAAATGAAGGGACAGCATTGTTTATTGTACACAAACAAATATAAAATATAATTATACATACTAAATTTCCTAAATCCTAACATATCCATGTAAATCTTACACGGTGGCCGTTTAAGTCTTAACATACAGGAATTAGTGCTGAGTTAACGCGCTAGCACCGTGCAGCCGCGCGCACGGATTTGCCGCGTTAATGCGGTTATGGCGTTAACGTCATTTTAACGAGATTAACGCTGACAGCACTAACAGGAATATCAATTTTTGAAATAGAAATAGAGTAGTAATCTTAAAATTAAACATGAATGCTACTGTATATAAAATGTGTTACAACTTAAAGAACAATTGAGTTTAATGCGCGTGAAAAATAAATAATTTCGCTCCACTGTGGGTGGTACAGAGTTAACTTGTCTCTGGCCATTTTTAATACTACAACTCAGTGTTGGTGTTTCATTGTCAGATCAGATAAGCACAGACAAATCTACATGTCAATAGTTTTTAAGCTTGTTTACAATGTAAAGAACAAGGAACCAAAAAAATCCCCCTTTTATGATCTATTTTTACAACTAAATATCACAAATGCAATGTGTGCTCTAGAGGAACGGCTCTAACACTGCCTAAGCTTTGTCTGAGGTAATGAGGCCTTACATTTGAAAGCCGTGGCGAGATGATGGTGAGGCGGAAAGACAGATTGAGAGGATGAGAGAGAGTCAAACAATCCAAAGATTTTCCCTAATAGCACGCTCTCGTGATCTTACCATCAGCTGCCTGCACTCTGTGGCTTGGCCACCTGTGTGTGTATGTGTGTGTTTACCCTCGGGTAAACTTTGGCTTGGCCTTTTTGCATTAACGGAAGTGAAGGATGAGGTGGACATATTCAAATAGGAGAAATTTACCTTATAGTTGCACACGGGGAAGGACAGCAAGGATTAATGAGATGGAAGTTCTGATGAAAGGGGTTATTGAGGAAAGGATTTTAGAGCTGAATTCACACACACGCTTAGGCATGAACCCCCCCAAGCTTTTAGTTGTTTGTTTGCCTATTGCAAGGCTAATTATAACCTGCCAACAGCCTGTCAAAAATTAAGAATTAGTGACTTCATAAAATAAAATGATAGACAGTAATAGCATTCATACTGAGCTGCCTTTATCTTTTAAGCATCCATTTATACCTGCAGACATGCCAAAAACAGTACATCTGGCAGGGTATGTGTAAAAAGTCGAAGGCTAATCAGCATGCCGATTACCAGCTTAGGGATTTGTGGCGTGTTATTTGTTTGCATAAACTGCATGATGACACTAGTGCACGACAGCCACGAGAGGCACATGTCTGTAAGAAGATACTTGTCATTTTTCATCGTTACCAGTGGAAGAGAAGTTGATCCACCCCTGTGATCTCTAGTCACTTGAAAGCTCACCGAATTACACAGTATAGTTTTTGGGAGGAATTTTGACATTTTTGAAATTACGTTAACTTTGTTTTTGCCGTATGCTGTACGACAGGATCACTATTACCTTCATGTCTTCCTGTGAAGAATGAAATTGGTTCAAGGTCGTTAGCTTGGTTTATAACAAAGATTTAAAGCAGGGTAAATGCTTAGCTTTATATAAAAGATAGATGTAGCCACTGTGACCCTCACATTTGTTTTTATCCTGTTTTTGAATCTTTAAATGTGACATTTTGACAGTGTTTAGCTTGTTTGTTTGTTTTTTTAAGCATGACGATGAGCAAGGTTTGGATGTGAAGCAAATGAAACTGATCACTCATAAGTTACTTTTATCCTTTACAAACCTGCCAAATCCATTTTGCTGTAGTTAGGATAATAGTTTTTGTTTTGTTTTTTAAAGTAAGTTATTCTATAGTGAATATGAATTTAAACTAGAGACTGAGACTATAAACTCAGTAGGGTGGGTTTTTACTGAGGTAATGCATCAGGAGAGAAGTAGTCATTTTCTCTGTACTGTGCAAAAGTCTTGAGCCTCACGTCATTCCTTTGTATTTTGCTAGGAAAATGGAAACGAGATAGAAATAAAGTATAGAAGTATAAGTTCTAACAAACTGGAAAGTCAATATTTGGTAAGACCGCCTTGACATCTTAAAGTCTCTTAGGCAGGCTTTCTTGTAATTTAAGTAGTCTTTAGGAAGAATTTACAAGGCTTTTTGAAGGATATTCAACTCTTCTTTGGATGTTTGCTGCCTTTTGATTCCACACTGCATTAATATTGTTAAGGTCCAGGGTCTGGGGAGGTCAATCCATGACTATTACATTGTCCAGGTTTGCTTTTACTGCATCGGCAGCAAGTTAAAAATTTGAAAATTAAATCATTGCCAATTAGGCACTTTCCAGACATTTGACTGTACTTTTATGCGTTCCTAATTCTATTCTAAGCCCCAAACCACGACAGAGCCTCCACCATGTTTACCAGATGGCATTTGACCCTCACTTTTGTACTTCTCTCCTGATGTTGTCCATACTTACTGATGGCTATTTGGACCAGAAATGTTTACATTTGGATTAATCACTCCACAAGATCGATTGCCACCGATTTTCAGTTCCGTCCTTGTGTAATTTGGCATACCTCAGCCTTTTTTCTTCCTGTTTTCTTTCCTTGAGATTGGCTTCTTGACAGACACCCTTCAGAACATTTCTGATGATTCTTCAACAAACAGCAGATAAACAGACAGGTCCCGTGTCAGGTTTTTTCCCTGTTTCTTAAAGCCATGACTTTCAGATGCTGCTCATCTGCTGTAAAGCCTGGAGAACTGTTGCTCAAAACCACTTTACAAAATACAAAAAAGTCTGTTTACAGTTTATTTTGCTTTTAATGAGCCAATCTAAACCATATACAATCTGACTTTAATTCAAGCTCTATCTTTAATCTGGCTATTTTAAACTAGTGCAGTGGCCCCTTGGAAAGAATACAGGTTCAAAGCACTTGAGCAGTGGATTCATTTTTCAGACCTACAGTCTGTGGTTGTATTTTGTTTAGTATGCACAGCCCACACAGCAACACAAACATATGTTGAGGTTTTAATACCTTGGCTTTGATGTAAGCGACTCGTGATTTTTTTTATTTTTTTTTTCCTTCTTCTTCACTGAAATGACAGTGGGCACAGAGAGTACTGTTAATGCTTAAACGAATGAGATCGTCATCTTTCTTGGTTGTACGACAGAAACAATTGTCAAGAGAAAGCTGAAGTGGTTTAGCTTGCGTGTGTGTGTTTCTGCCACAAGGTTAGAAGATTGAATTTGGTTCCATACATCTTATGTGCGAGCCCTTTTTATCGATTTATAGCAGAACGTATAGAAACAGTTGCGCTTCGTGTGGAGAATGATTGTGGCAGAGAATGATGGAGAATTTGTGAGGACCTGTCCGGATGGAGGGATAGTGTTTTGGTGCGAGGCAAAGGAGCTTAAAGCGTGCGTGCGTGTGTGTGTGTGTGTGTGTGTGTGTGTGTGTGTGTGTGTGTGTGTGTGTGTGTGTATATATGACTAAGCAGGAAAGGTGTTTTTAGCTAAGGGGGCAGGCAGTATTTCATCAGTCATGTTGCTCACCCCAAATCACAGATTAAAAACATCTTCACCACAGGGCCACCCCACCCGTCTCTGAGCCTGAGCTCTGCAGAAGGGAAGGAGGAGGAGGCGGGGGGTGGGGTGGGCAGGGATTGGGGGTGATACAAAACCACAGCATTACTAAATGAAACTGCTGATAGCTTGTCATCTTTTACGAGTTGAGTTGCAGCATTTGGAAACGACAAATTAATTCTTTAATCTGCTCATTCAATTGTGCGTTAATTTGTTCCAAAATGAACCAGTCATTCATTACTAACAGTCCTTCCAGATCTGTCTCTAAAGTCTGGCTGAGACATTTTAAAAATGAAAAATCCAATGCCCGTGTCTTACACATCAAATATAATGATTGATGGTGGATTGACAAGTAGGCAGGCACTGCAGGCAATAATGAGGAGCAGCTGTACAGCAGCATCCTGTCTGTGTGTGTGTTGTTGTTTTTTTTGCTTTTGTATATAGTGTGATGTCAGGACGATCAGTGTATGTCTTGTTTGTCTCGGAGATAAGATGGATATCCTGCAGTTTGACCCAGATGTTTATCGGGGTGTCAGGCATGAGTTATGTATCGTGGCGCAGGTTAAAATTGGCTATGCTAAGTGACTCCCTGGTTTGGTCTAAATGCTGCAGGGAGGAGACTACAGTATGTGTGAGTAAGTCGCAGGATATTGAGTGCAGTTAGGTCATTTGAGGGGACAATGCAGTGTGTATTTGTTTGCAGATACGTCTGACTCGATTAGTTGGACTTCTCATTTAGGATGCATGCATTAGTGTTTAAGAAATTCTAGCTACTTGTTAGAGGTTTGCTTTTCTTTGAGTATTAATGTTTTTTAAGCGCTTTAGTTGGTTTGAAATTGTCTTCCCTGCATGCCTGGAAATTCCTTGTACTTTGTGTACTTATACAATTAAACCAGACTTCTTTGTCTGTTACATTAATGTTTCGTCTTTTCTGTGGATTATGCCAGGGGGGTGGGGTTAAAACCCTACATTTCCAGCCCTTATCATAGCTTCGGCCAATTCGAGCAGAAACTCAAATATCTCTCCCTCTCCAATTATTTCATATACCAATTTTTGCTAACGGCTTGCAGTATTTGCAAGCTGTTAACAGCCTTTCCTCTTGTCTTTTTCTTTTCTCCCCCCCCCCCTCGGCATCCCTTACCTCTCCTCCTGTCTTTGTTCAGGCAGCGTTGTAGCTACAGTGTCCCTTGTGGAAGTCCTGTCCTGGTCCACTTCTATAAATACTTTCAAATGATCTTGGCCATCAGTGTCTCCTCCTCCTCCTACTCCTTCTCTCTGTTTTACTGGAGGCTTTATTTTCTTTATGTTCTTGTTAATGTTTGAAAATAGACAAATACTTTGGAGAATATGCACAACAACTATGATACTACTGAACTCTTGTATGCTATAATTTAAAAAAACGGATGTTTCTTAATTTTTAATATATTTATTGTTAGTCTTTGGCATTTCATAGCTTTAAACTGTCTGACAGTTAAGTATATTGTAATTTAAACATCATGACCTTGAATTACTCAGGAACATGATATTTGAGCTGCAGTGAAACGATGCAAACTTCACTGTAAAAGAGAAATTCTCACGTGTCTGTTTGGCTTTAAAGCTAGCTGTTGGACACTTTAAGTCTTGCAGAAGGTTGACTCAACAGTTCTTCATAACCCTTGGGTGCTGACTGTCCTGTGGCCTCATTTTTGCCTTTCCTGGGCCATTTTCCCTTCCCTGCCAGTGTGAATGCGCTGATGTCTTCTGTTCTTGTTCTCATAAATGGGACATGGTCACACAGGGAACAGAAAGTACTAAACAAAAAGATGAGATTAAAAAAAAGTCAGTTGGTCCTTTAGTCCAGTCTTTTTCTACTTCTATACATAAACTGTAATGTTAATCTTTTGGCAGTTATTAAGTTTATAATGACTTCTTAGAAAGGACAAATAAATAAAATAACCTTATAAATTGCAATAGCCAGTGTTTACACACTTTATAGGTTCATAGTGTCTTAGATTAATGACCCTGTAAACTAGAGATGGGCATTTCAAGTAACATCATTATTCTTTGAAGACTTAACACCCCTCTAATATAATTGGCCCTAGTTGCGATAGACTTGCAGCATGCTATCTTAAGCTGGTGGAGTTCACGCTGGATGTAATTTTGTTCATTTTAAAAGCTGTTAAATGGCTCTCGCTGTGGCCCACACATTTTATTGGTCTGGGGTCTGGTAGTTAGCAGAGAAACACATTCTTCTTTTTTTATTGTTAAACAGTAGTCCAAAAACAGCTTCTCTATGTGTTACCACCACCTTTTAGTGGTAGAGGTAGGAAAAATATAAACTCACTGACCACTTTATTAGATAGAACTTTCTACCAGGTTGGATAATGTGAGCTTTGTGACGTGCCATGTTCAGGGTACGTTGTGGTCTTAAAGGGATGGACATTATCAGCAACAATACTCATGCAGACCTTTACACCACCACCCTCAGTGGGAACTATTGATACAAGACTAGATGGATTCATACGTTCATGTTGTTTATGCTTTATTCTGACCATCTGAATACTGCAGCAGAAATTAAGACTTACCAGACAAGGCAACATTTTTCTGGTGAGACTGTTCTTAGTCTTAGTTCTTAGTCAGGAGTGGTCTTCTGCTGCTGCTGTAACAAGCTGGTCTTCTGCCTACCTTGGCTGTAACAAGTAGTTATTGCACTTACTTTTGTTTTCTTATAAGCTCAAAGCTATCCGTTGAAATACTCATACAAGCTAATCTGGCACCAACAACCATGTCATGTTCAAAGTCACTTAAATCCCCTTTCTTGACCGTGTCTGCATCAAGAAATACGTTAACTACATATTTATATTAATTAGCACTTAAGCAGGTATACCTAATAAAGTGGCTGCTGATTGCATATTTAAAAACAAATAGTCTCTGAAATGATTGATTTCTTAAAAATATAACAACTATTCAGTTATTCAAAAATCCTATCCATCCCATCTGTAAAGCATTTTTGTATATATGAATTCGAAAACATTTTTTTTTGTAAATTTGATATAATAAATCTTTAAATTTGAAGGCTTTATTCACCGTATGCAATCCCCCCTTAATCTAACACACATGAGCTTTTCTGTTTCATACACACTTTTTTCCCCTTCAGTTTTACACACAATCTCAGCAGCATATACCTCTGCGAATCTCAAATGCCTCTTATAGAAATACATCATCATTCAGAAGTTCTCCAAGGGAACACAAGGAGACCATAAATAATACTTACGAGGACGAGGAGTGAGATTCAAATCCCAGGATAGTATTAGAGGGAGATGGCCAACGCTGAGCACTAAGTCACCAGGATTCCCTAGCAAATCTGATTTTACTCTTCTGTCATGTATTTGTGAGTCCATCCTGAGGCAGTATATCTGTCACTCGAGTGAAGCTCATTAAATTAAACCTTGAGTCAAAGAGGGAAGAATAGACCGTAGGAGAGAGCTGTTGCTTTATTAGCACAGCGCTCGAGGGTTGAACTCCCAACCGAATCTATCATTAGGCTACTCTGCATAAAACAATAGAGCACCAACCTGCTTGTTTTAGTGGTTAAGTGACACTAATTGCTTATTAATTGAAGTATTTGGAGAAAACTGGATGCAAACGAATACAGAAATAAATAAATAAAGCTGTTATGTTTTTATATTCACCGTTTCCATTTGAATCTTCATCTGAAAGAGATTCCATGAGCGTTCACATCATCATGTATGAAAGGCAATAAAAGGAGGAGGAGGCGTCTCAGTCAATGAAACATATCTCCTCCAGTACAGGTTATACATGTATAATTCAGTATGTGAACCGAGCCTTTTTTTTATAAGACTAAGATCCTCGCATACATTCATGAACTGAAAGCCCTTTCTGGGGCACCTTTAAATACATAAATTCTCTGTTGCATGCATACATATCTTTTTAGTTTCATACTGGTTGATGTAGATATTCTACAGTACAAGCACCTTTATACCTGCTCTTTCCTCTTTCCCTTCACCTCTGCTCTCAGGCTTATCCGTTCCCATCTCCCTTCTATTTAAAAAAACAACAACAAAGAAGCCTTTGAAAATATACCAAAGTTCATGTCATAGGATCCCAAAGACAAAAATTTATTAAGACCACCTTTTAGTGTAAATGTTTTTCTACAGAAGTGCTTCATGCACTCAGGTATGACCTCTGACAACCAATTATCCATTTAGCGCAAATCATAGTGCCGCTGGTTAACCTCTGTTTTGCCTCTGACGTGTATTTGTACAATTGAGCGGCCAAACAATTTTTGACCTTGACCTTTTAAGAGGGACGAGGAACGCACTTAATGTGGTCTAAGCTGTCAGGAGCGCCTGGAAAATGTGGATGTAATTTGAGGGGTTTTTCTTCTTTTTTCCTCCAAATGATAATTTGACTCAGTCATGCCTTTTTCTTTTTTTTTTAAATTTTTTTTATTATTATTGTTCTGGCTATGCAAACCAAATAATGTTAAACCAATTTTGGGCATCTTGCTGTTCTTTTGAGTAGCAGCTGTGCTCACCTTTAACTCCTGCAACTGTTTTGTCTTTGGCCAGGTATTGAATGTCCACGCAGTTCCCGGAATACGCCTGGAGGCATGCAGGTGGCTGAACCCTTTAGTGACGAGGCCATGCTGTTCACCAAAGAGCTGGTGCTGCAAAGGGAGGTAAGCAATGAAGTGGAACATTTTGGCCCTAGTTCCTATTGTTTCAAAGCCCAGCTCCATGTTGGGCACTTTTGATATTCTGGTGTTCTGGCGCTTAACTTCCTCTGTTTCGCTCTCTTATTCACAGTCTGAGTTTCAGTATCCACTTTGCAGCATTTTAGTTTCACACTCACACTTTAGTTTTACTTTACTTTGAACATAAGATCATTTTGGTTCAGAGATGTGAGAAGAATGTGTGTTGTGCTTTAAACAGCAGATGGGAGAGCAGCTCTTTTCGCTGAATTCTGCCATCGAAAAATCCAAGTTTTTCCTTCCTTCCGTCAAACCTAATATGAAGGCAGTTTGTCCATAGATAGGGGCACTAGCTTTAATAAGCTGATTAAATTGTTTACTCCCAAATGAGCTTTATTACAGGTGCATTAAAGTGTTGGCAAATCTCAACAAGAATTTTGACAGAAGTGGACACAATCCCAATCCACTACCCTCAAAAGCACCTACACACACACACACACACACACACACACACACACACACACACACCTCCAGTGCTTATTCCAGTTTACGGAAAACTCACCTGATAGTGGATCAGTGCTCCTGGGCTTTAGAAAACTCCATCCACTGTGTGCCTCTTCATTCACATGCTAATAGGTTTTTATAGGAGGCAGTGAACGGACCAAAGCCATGATGGAACTAGCTATAATCCTGCCACCACTTATCCAGGACACACACACACACACACACACACACACACACACACACACACACACACACACACACACACACACACACACACACACACAGTCTCTCCTCTCTCTTTTTATTTAAACTACTCCTCTCCATTCTTATCTCAGTCTTAAAGGGGTTTTTTTTTGCGTAGGGTGGCTAACTCCACTGTCCTCTGATGTTTAATTGTAATGAAAATGGAGCCAGTAGCCACTGTTACAGGTGGACCTACGTGTGTGTGTTTGTATGCGTTTGAGAAACCTAGGTTTTTCAGAATGCCTGGAATGTTTAAAAAAACTGATGCAAACAACAGGGGAATTTGGTAATAGAAGCGCAGAAGTCGAGGAGCAGGTATATGATCTGAATTTTTATTGTTTTTACAGATGCATGTATACACTCTCATGCATATATAATTAAATCTACAAGAGGCACACAGTTTTTGGAGATTACGTTATCTTTACAGATTAAATTAAAGTCCCCCTGGAATGAAAATAGAGTTTTTAACCTCGTTCACATATCCATATGGCACTTTTTTTCCCTTTTTTTTTTTTTTTTTTTAAAACTCCCCACATCTGAACATTTTTACCATCAAGCTGCAGTGCAGGTGTGCTGTTTTGGTGCTTTCCTGCGCTCCCTGTCCAACCGTGTGTGTGTGTGTGCATCTGGTTCATTGACACTGTGGACATTTGTATGCCTGAACGATGCCAAAGTCTAGCTGCCTATCAAAGCTGTTTTAAGACATGAAATGCTTATTTTGGTTGGGGAAAAAAATTGACTTTGAGGATTTGCCATCATGTACATAACCTCATCCATCCATACATACAAGCTCATGCACACACTCTGACACACATTTTCTCCCTTGCCAGTCATTGGTGGTGTCAGCAAGTTTTTCACAGGTAGGTGGGAGTTAGCAAGAAAGACCGAGCCATATAATGAGTCTCGAGCCCAGTGTGAGGGCTGGCTGTTTGGCTGGCTGCACCGACCTCCTGTTTGGGCTAATATGAACACAAACACAGTCAAACTCTTGAGAGGGACACATTCAATTAGCTAACAATAGAGTTAAGCATTCACACATACGTAAGCTGTCACTTATTAGAAAGAAAGTTAGTAGATGATGAATCACTGAGTAGAAAAGTATTTTAATGACGCAGTCTCATGTCTCTTGAATACCTTGAGGGGGAAAAAATCTTTACATTTCGGTGAACAAATTGGCTCAAGTGCACATCTAGCTGTAAGAGAACACACATCTGAGAGAAAGCTGGAATGAAGAGGTGACAGGAAATGTAGTCGCTTTATTGAAGCAAGTGAGTAGCTACAGAATTAACCGATGATAGACAGAACGAAGAACTGGTCCTTGCCCTTGAATCCATCTTTTTCTCCATCTTTCCCATCCCTGCAGATCGCAGCAAGTCTAAATGAAAGTGGTTATTAAGGTGTGTCTCACTCCAACGTGAATGTGGATCATTTGATTTCATTAGCATGAGATTCTGCTGTTGGTTCATCTCTGAATAGCATCTGATTGCAGCGGCTTTTGAGGATCCTCCTAACGTGGCCTCACGTGAATACCATTTGATTTTAGGTCTCGGTGGCGTAGTCATTTGCATTCATAAAATATTTTTCCTGCTTACGCTGCTCGACAGCCAATTTTAGTTTTCTAGGGCTTTGTTGAGCTAACGATATGTTGACTCAGTGGCCACTACGTTCTCCCACTCCGACACCTCCGTTTTTTGCTCTAATTAGCTATTTCTTTCTTTTTGTGGCCTTGAAATTGAGTTTGGTTGCTGGAATGAGCACACATTGCTCTCTCTGTCTCTTTTTTTTCTGTTGTACCACTGTTCTGGTCCCCTTTCAAGAAATAAAATAAAAATCTGTGTCCTAAAAACAAACAGGGGTTAAAAAAAAGTGTCATTTGTAATTCACTCTTGCTTCCCTTCTTGTCTTCAGTGTCCAGTTTGAAATCTTTGCCTGACATTTGCTCCCAGCTTTTTCTCTCCTTAACGACCATTTCCCTCTACCCCCTCCTTTTCTCAATTTATCTTTAAACTGCTACATGGCTATGTTTTAATTTCTCTTGATACAGACATGCATAATTAATGTGGCATCCAGTGAGGGAAGGGGAGAGGCCTTGGCTTCCATCTTAGTCTATTTACCCCCCCACCACTACAACTACCGCTGCCACCATCGTCACAGATTTCCCTCTGTGTCTCTCAGTTGTTTTCTTTAAAAAAAAGAAAAAGATTTCTTGAGCTTTCTGATTCCCGTTGTTTAAAAAAAATAAAAAGAAGACTTTTGTGTTTATCAGCTCTGTCTTCCTTTATCCCTCTCTCTTCCTTCTCCCTTCCTCACACTCTGTGTAGTGTTAATCTCTGACAGACACTGCTCCCGTTCCCAGCGTGGAACCAAAACAGCAGCATAGAATTCTGAGCAGGGGCAAAAAAAAAAAATGCGTCGGTAAACACCACTCCCCAGACATTTCCTTTTTCTTTTCTGATGTCTTCCATTTAATTTCTCTCACCTCCCACCTTCCATTGACAAAAAAGGGAAAAAAGTCAATTCACTAGTCACTGATTTTTCTTTGTTGTTTTTGCGTGGCATCTTCAAAAGCTCAACCTAACCAGGAGGCAGGGGAACGGAAGAATTTTACTGCATTTGACGTTGGTTATCTGGGATGACTCAGCTAGTCTTGGGATATATTTAGAGTTGTAGTGTTAATAAACAAGATATTAGTTAGTGAAATAATATTTGAACCATCTCGGTGGCTCATTAAAATGCTGCAGGCCCAATGATCATTCCAGTGAGATGGCTGCCGTGCGATCATCTGCTTGATACGTCAGATGATGCATTGTATTTTAAGGCTACTAGCTCTTAGGCTCTGAGGATTGAACCATTTGTTTCTGTTAAAACGCATCTACTTGTGTTCTTTTTTTTTTTTTCTTCTTCTTCTTCTTCTTATTTTATCTTTAAGTGTGTTTGGAGTAATCAACACAGAAAGGATCCCTGATTGGAACTGTTGGTGTTGCATAACTGCCTCACCAGGTGGGAGAGGAGGCAAGAATAAGACAGGGGAGGGGGGTGCAGGGATGGCGTGTTTGAGCAGGGATAAGAGCAGGCTAAGTGGACAGTAATATGTGATGCACTCTTCTGCCTACGTATACTGTCACTTCTATTGACCTCATTCAGTCTGGGTGTTCTCATCTAGTGTATACCGCTGACTGCCTACTCAATAACACTTACCTCTGTTTTGCATACATTTTAATAGCCTTTTCTCACATATATCAAGTTGAGAAAAACATGCACATTGACATAAAAAAAGGTCCCTATCGTAGTGTGTAACCTCTCTGCCATTTAAAAAAAAAAAAAAATCATACTATAGATTAACCTGAGGTTAATAAGGAAACACACACCCAATATCAGTGGTCACAACCATGTGTATTGCCAGAGCCAAAGCCTGGAGAAAAGCGAGGGTTGTGCCAGGCAGGGCGTCCCAGATAACGTCTGTGCCATCCTCCCTGGCGACTTCTTGGGAAACCAAAGTACCTACCATAGTTTCATAAAGCATTCGCCTTCTTTATGTAACCATCCACAATAAATACAGCATTCAGATACAACAGTTTTATTCACTCGGATGAATTGCCTTCTGTTTGACTAAACCTGAAATAACACACAGTAAAAGCTACACATCATTATTCCAAGTGATTGCACATCTTCTTTCTTCTGAGCTTGAATTACTAGATACTTTGCAGTTTAAGAGAAGCCTTATTTTCATCTTGTACTTGAGCTGTATTTGACAATATAAAATAGCTGAAAACATAGGAAAATATCAGTAATTTTAGCAAAACAAATTTGAAAAACTTCCAAAGTGCTCACACACACACACACACACAGAGCACTTACTTCAGTTTCTGTGTAGGGGTTCATTCCCTTGGTTTCACGTGGCGTCGCATGCTGTCCTAAACGTGGCCCCCTCGTGCCTAAAAGAGGTCCCCCAAACCCCCCACCCCCACCCGCATTTTCCACCTTGTGACACGAACACTGTGTGCATCAGGCTGCCATGGGTGGGGGTTGGCAAAGGCTGCCTTCAGACCTGCAGGAGGTTGTGTTGTGGAGCGTTGATGAGTCACTGTGCCAGCGTGGCAGCACAGATGCCTTGCTAATGCCTGCCTGTGCAGATCTCTCTGCTTTAATAACTGTTCTTGGTGAGCATTTTGATTAAATGCTAATAAACCCAATGCCTTTGTAATATGAAGAGGATTTTTGCCTTCTGCTCGCGTATAAAGGCACACTGTGGCAATTGGTTTATTGAAGTGTTACTTAGTGTGCCTTTTCTATTTGTCACTGTACATCTGTGATCATTGCAACTGTGATCACTTAATTTAGCATTCCTCACACATACACCCCCTTCGTGGATCTGACCCCTTTTTTTATATGTCCTATTTTGCCACACAGCGCCGCAGGACACCATCGAATTTCTTCACGTCTTCCATGCTCTCACATTGATTTCCGATCAAGCTTGAATTATTCTGGCGAGAGGTCGATTACACAAGTGCTGGATCTCACAGCCTTTGACCATGTCTGCTCCTCTCTTGTGCTCTCTCACACACAACTGCCCCCCCACAACTGTTCTGTTGTTTATATTGGCCTCGCCTTTGCTATCTATTTTTGACTCGAGTTTCTTTGTCATACTTCGGCATACTCGTGCTGCGTGTACGCGTGTGAGCGTGAGAGACGGAGAATAAGTATACGCGATGAATAATTCATGGTGTGGTTTCGTGGTCAGCGAGACAGACGGTGGGGACGGTGAACTGCCCCTCAGGTCCTTTTTCCCCATCACATGCTGTAGTTAAACAAACCATGATTGCAGAAGGCAGCCCCATATCCAGATTACTGCTGCTTTATAGCCACAGACAGGATCTGTCCCCATCCATTCATAACTCTGGCACTAGCATAGCAGCATGACCAGTTTGGACTATATCCATACAAGAAATATTTAATGCTTCTCCTATCATATGGTAGCTTGTTGCCAAAAGCGGTTGCACACAAGTGTGTTTTATTAGCAAAGAGTAGCGAACGACCCATATGGCGTTTTTAATGGTTTTCATTTAAGAGATGACAGTAAAACAAATCTGAAAGGAAGCACAAAGTGTTAATGTTGTATTTAAATTTGACATAGATATTTAAAACCAATCCGATCTCAGCGCGATTATTTTGTTTCGGTTCTGATAGCGGATATGTTTCTTACTTGAAAAAAAACCCCAAAAGCTCTAGCGGCATGACCTCTGCAAACCATGCAAGTTTGCAATTTAAAAAAAAAAGAAAGGAAAAGTTCAAGCTTGAATCCCACATTATGAGCATAATCCTATTATTCTTGGTTTTAGTTAACTTCTGACCATAAATTTTGTTGCTCACAAAAGCTCGTCTGCATTATATTGGACTAATTGGTGTCACAGGTGGAGTCCAGCTTTTACTTTTGCAGCAGTTTGGAATTTAAGTACTGCTCTGCCTCTTTGTTCCCTGAAAGTAGTGAATTACGGTGCATTCGCGCCATCGCAGACGGGGAGATAAATGGGCTTTGAATGGAGATGGAGAGAGAGGTAGAAACCTTCTCTCTGCTTTATCGTCACAACTCGTTTACAAGGGCGACCTTGTGTTTAGTGTGTGCGAGTCAGTGTGATGAAATTGCAACTTCATCGTCCACCCTGATAAGTATAACCTGCAAACTGTGCTAAGACTGCAACACAGTGCACACAGGGACCCACTGAATCCTCTTAGCCTATCCCCTACATGAAGGGCACTGCAGTGCTCTTCCACATCAGTGAGGGCAATGGTATAATGCACTCTCTTATTGTCTTTCTCTACACTCCACTTCTTTTTTTTTGCCACACTACATTTTGCTGCTTCTGGATTTTTAAACATAGAGTTGGGCAAAATGAAGGTATAGGACATGGAGTATCAGTGTGAGTGCTCACATTCATAGACACATTCCTTGAATTATTACTGAACCTAAGGACAGAAGACTGGATGTGTTTCATAAGGAATAGAAGCAGCAGGAAAAGGAAGGGGGGAAAAAGACTTCTGTTGTCTTTGTCGTGTCTTTATTTGCCCTTTCTCCACTTGTACTGGTCCATCTCACTTAAAAGGAAAATAGCCAAACTACATATTGGATTTTGGTCTGGCTGTGAATACCCGAGGCAGCCAGCCAGATAACCAGCGGCTGTGTCAATAAACACGTCACTACTCGTCTTATTGTTTGGCTTCATTTATTCCGCCTTCCAGCTTGTTTGAATTTGTTATTATATCCCACCTGTCTATGCAGCGCTGTCAGGGATATTCAGAGATGGCAAATAAAGAAAATGATAATAAGAGAGGACTGATTGAAATTCAAAAATAGGGCTTGCTGTTTAAAACTCAGAACAGAGCTGGTGAAATATATGAATACCTTTTTATCTTTCTTGGATGCTGGTAATTAAAGCAATAGACAAAAGTGCGAAACTTAAACATGATCCTGAGATGATATTTGTAAGGTCAAGTGATAGGCGTGGCATCTCTGGGTCATTTTAAGAAGGTTAATAGGGTTTTGTTTTAATTCTCAATTAATTGTTTTGTAAATCCTTATAAGGTCAGCTGATTGTCAACATGTTCTCCTTCATCTTTTTATTTATTGCTTTAGTTGTTCAAGTCAACTAAAGCATTTTTCCTTCCCCCCCCGAAGGAAAAATGCTGCTAGTTTCATTCACTCACTTTGAACACACACAAACGCCCAAATCCTCATGCTGCATTGCCTTCTGAGCTGCTGGGTTGCTAGCAGTGCTTACCTAAACGCGAACATTGGTTGACATTGTAGCAAAAATGGCACGCAGTTGGCATCGGAGGCAAAATTAATAGTGTCACATTTCTTATCAGCAAATATATTATGCTCACAGTTGGGAGAATTCTGAAGCCATTTCCTTCTGAAGCACTCCTGAAATAAATGTCTTATTGACATTTGCACCTGGAATAATACTATAATTTGTTTGGGTCGTCTTGCAGTTTTCTGTCCTGCAATTTGCTCTTGATAGTGTACAGTTCTAAAAATGGTTTATACTCCGTGTCCTTCACCGTGTGTCAGATGAATCACAGATGAGCCTGCCTGAGGAAATGGCTTTGGGTGCCTATGGTTTATTGATGTTCAGATTGATCCTATTCTGTTGATTCATAACATATTAACAGGTTGAGAGACGGATGCGTATTTATCTTTGTTTCTCCACCATACATACATCAAATATATAGACTAGTAGTGTATGTATCAACTCTTACAGCGTTTTGCGATCCATGCCATGTGTAGGGGTTTTGACAAGGAATCATTTGCGTAGAAAATACCCATAAATCACCAACATCAATGCAGTTTTTGTGTGTGCGCGACTCTGGTCTCTGTGCTAATGGTTCCCTTGACAACACAGCAGTTGCTATACATCGACATCGTCTTGGCTTTAGGTTTAACCACAAGGACGTACAGGCGCAGAAGTCAGCAGCCATTATAAAAAGAGACATTCAGTCCTTGTGAGACTTCGAAACTGGAAGAGCTGAGCACTTACTGACATTCACACACACATACAATCCGCTTGTAACCTTCCACATGCCATTAGTATTTTTGTGTCAGCGGTTCATGCCAGTTGTATGTTGCTTGCTTCCTTTAACAAGTTTCTAAACACCTATCTCGACCAACCATTTCCTCTTTTCTTTTCCCTCTGGCCTTTTCCTCTGCCTTCACAAAGCTGCCATTTATCTGTGCGTGTGTCTATGTACCCTGGCATGAGAAGGAATGTAGCTCCAAATGATCTGAATAAGTAAACGGCAAATAAAGGCCATAAAGAGGAGAGACTTGAAGAAGTAATCCTTCACCAGCTTACCCCAGCATAATGTCGGCACACCTGCACCTTTATCCCCATCTCAGCATCGCCTTCCATCTACCTCTCCTCTCATTCCATTTCTTTATATCCCTTACCAACAACAGAGAGGCTATCTCAGTGGCTGTGTCAGCGATCAGCATCTCTTCCCTCCCCCTCCCTTTCCCTCTTTTTCTATGTTTCCCAGAGGACAGTCGGGGGCATAAAGGGAAGAACAAGCCTTGCAAAATCTATTCAAAATCCAAACGGAGATTGGGCTCTCAGCTTTAAATTCAGCCAGATAAAGCTAATGGTAGAAGTGGGCGACAGGCAGGAGGCTGTGTGTATAAGCATACTTCGATTGAGGCCAACTATAGAAATGTAGTTTCTTTAAACCCCTTTTCTGGCTGAATCTCTCTCTCTGAATGTGCAGGGGTGTATGCAGGGTAAGTTCCCTGAAAGGGTGGCGATAGCGCTGCAGTTTCTTAAAATGCTTCGTTTGCCAGCTGAATTTCCCTTAAAGTGAAAGCATTTGCTGATGCTTGTGCTGCTTCCAAAACCTATGGTAAATTATCTTTGTGTGATATTCATTAAGTCACTTTATTAATCTTAGTGGTGGCTGGATGTATACCAGATGTACAGTTAGACAGAGGTTGGGAGTCAGAAATTGAATTAGGAAGACACGGAGTGCCTATATTCCTCTAATTCCCTCATGAAGTCCTGCCTCTCCCAGGTTATCTTCTGTTCTACTGATTTTCAGTTCTCAGTGTGTTTTCCCAAAAGGTTTCTTTCATTGCACTTTATCAACAGCTGGGTTCCCTGTTCATACTCTAAAAAAAACAAAACAAAACTAGATTGAAATAGGTTTAGCATTCTCCTACTATGTAATGTTTTGTTAGCCTTTGGTAATTCTGCATCTGAGACTAATGAAGGCTGTAGTTGTTAGGGAGCTGTGGTCTTGTTAGCGCAGTGGCCTCTGGTGTTTCTACACTGCTGACATTTAGCACCGCTATTACAGTGGCCCCTCAAATAATGCCTGTTTGGAACGGGCAGATTGCATGCTTGCTTTGACATGACTACAGCTGTGATAAAATAGACTATAGGGGTAGTTTATAGTTACAAACATAGCATACAGTTTGATCTCAATTAGACAAAATGTCAAATGCAGTGAGCGTTTAGCGTTTGCTAACAATCTGATGTGCGATCCTTTAGTGGTGTTGTCGTGCCCAAATTTCAATGCCGAGTTCCCCACAGGTTTTGAATTTACCTGCGGCGGTGGTGGTTGTGGTGATGGTGGTGGGCGGCAGCACAGAGTATGACTGATGTCCACGCCGAGTCATGCAGTTTACAGGGGGGTGTAAGTAACCTCACATGCAGGCGGTCATTAGTAGAGAAAAGCTAACAGTAAACAGCTTTTATACAAAATGTGACGATGGCACTACACATGCTAAGTAGCTCAGATTAACAGTTATTGAGAAAAGCAAACACATCTACAGAGACTCCTTCATTTATTAAACTGACACACCGACAGACAAATGCTTACTACCACATACATGTTATACTGCCACTCTATATTGTTAATTTGTCACCTCATCACAACTTGTTAGCCACTTTTGGCTGAGAATTGACATCCAGGAACACATAGAACCACACACAATCACACACACAGTTATTATCTCCTGGAACAATACTAATAGATGCATGTACTGCTGTGAGCAAACAGTTTGTGCCTCTGCTGCCAACAGAGTGGGATGGTGAATAGTTGCCAAATCTCTTCTACCCTGAGCCTCCTCTATTTCTCCTCTCCCCAATCATAAACCCTAACCTTTCTGTGCCTCCCATTTCTGTTTTATTCTTTACTTTAATCATTTTCCTCTTCTCAGTCTGTATATTCTTCCCATGGGCTGAACCACGTCCTCTTTTTTTTTTTTTTTTTTTTTCTCAAATCCCCTTTGCACATTACCACTGTGTTGTGATTTTTCAGTTTTTTTCCCTTTCCCCTGACTGGGCTCACCAGGCTCTGATGTTTACACTCTTCGAGCACAAACTTGGTTTGAAGTTGTTTTTGTTGCGATAACAACAAAACTATAATTGATGGACAAACACAAGCCTGTCTGCACATATATATGCCTTTGATGTGTCCGGTCATGTTTAATTAGCTGGAGTTAGAGTGGCGAGGGGGAAAGAGAAGTATAACTCGCTCGCTAATTATTGGCTCCCCCGTCGGGCAGGAACTCTCATATCAGCCGGGCTGTCGAGGTCACGTACAGCTTCGGGCCACGTTGCCCCTGATTCACCTGTTCTCGAAAACATCTTTGATCTGAAGTGCTTTAGAAATCCCTGAAAAAGAATCACTGTTGAAGGTATCTGCAGCGCTGACAATAGACTGTATATAAAAGGTGGACATATCCAACGTGGCATCACCCGCTGGGTAGAGACGTTCCACTTTGAAGCCCTTCTTGGTGCTTTGAAACTTTACGTGTTGAGCAAGGGGATTATTTCACTGAGAAACTGAGGGTCATCGTATACTTATGTGGTAGGGAGTAGTCGGTCGCTACCCTAAAGCATGCTCTGCTTTACTGTCCTTTTTTGGCTCTAATGGGGGGTCATTATTCACAAAGTGAACATCACATTAAAACTGGCGACTGAAGCCATAAACTCATCAGGAAAGTGTTTGGGGAGATCATAGATTAGGTTAGCAGTGTGGTCATTTTCTCTTTGGCTTCTTTACAGTTTGACTTACTTTTTTAACCAAAGGAGTCGCCTCCTTTATAAATGATGCAGGTTTAAGATCATTTCATATTGGTTAACTTTTTTCAAGTAGCTGTGTCCCATCTTTATACGTTACGTTTAGTGCTGGAGCGGCAGTACTGCAGAAAATGCCAATCTAGGGTCTTTCCTGATTCTGATGGTTCAGTCCACTTTAGTTATTTATTAGATAATTAAATCAAACCACATGGAAGCATTAACACATGCTTCCGTGTGTTAATGCTTCTTCTTAAACATCCAAATTTTAAAAATGACATTGATTTTGTTGTATTTTCATTCTCACCTTCTGCTGACGTTCAGTTAGGCTGGTCCCACTGCAGAAGATCTTACAAACTTAAGTTTTTGTGTGTCTTCTGACTTCAATAAACTGCCACTGGGTCTTTTTGCTTGTTTTCTGGGATGACATATGCTTTGATCAGTTTTTATGTGGAGGTGGCATAGTTAGACTGCCACAGGTTCACTCCTACAATCACTCCTACACAAGCACTTTCACATAGACAAACATGCTGTCACGCATCTGTGTTTCAGTTGTTACAGGGAGCCAAATTCAGCCCTAAGATAAGAGAGCAAAAACACACTGGACATCACAGCTTTGCAGAACACGTCACAGCTCTTCTCCCTCTTTAGACTGAATGCTAAACAGATTTATTTGCAATCCGAATTAAAGGGGAAAGAGAGAGAGATGTTTGGAAAAATATCGCATTGTTTCCCTGCTACATCAGATCTGCCATTAGATATTTTTTTTCTTCAAAGTAAGGGCTGCATTTTAAGTAGGCATGCTTGGAGATGATGTTTATTTGGGCTGCATTAAATCTTTTGGATGGCATTAGTGCCTGAATCCACTTCCCCATGAAAACAGCTTGCAAGCTTATTTCCCCTCCCTTTCTGTTTTTGAGTATATAGGAGCTGCATTTACATTTTATTCCACTTAGATTAAGTTCTTAGCAAAGTCTGACAATTTTTCAAATACCCCCTACTAAATGTTAAAAACTCAAGTGAGGGGTGAAG
The DNA here is from genome assembly GCF_036321145.2 of Pelmatolapia mariae. Lineage (NCBI taxonomy): Eukaryota > Metazoa > Chordata > Actinopteri > Cichliformes > Cichlidae > Pelmatolapia > Pelmatolapia mariae. The sequence goes on from NC_086242.1 coordinate 13,179,995, forward strand.
GGGTGGGTTGGACGCCACTTTGTACAGTGCAGTGGGGCTTAAGCTGTAGACTGCAAACAGAGACTGACTATTGATTAGTTTGATCTTTAAAGATCACTGCTGACCCAACTGCACACACACACACACACACACACACTTAAACACACGCTGTATTTTGCTGCAGTGACTGAATAATTTCGGCTCCACGTGAAAACTGTGTTTCAGCCCCGTTGTTGCACTACGCAGCTTGTCAGTGCTTTCATCTTGACGTTGCTTTCCTTTGCCATTCTGTGCTCAGCGGTGCACATTTTCTCAGCAAGTCTTTCACATTAGCACACTGCTTGTCATCTTGAAGTCCACATCAGAGTAAATGCATGAGCCTACAGTTACTACACAGTGAACGCTGAGCTCTTCTTTAAAGTACACAATAGGGGCTTCTTATTTATCGCAATCACATTGTAAATTCTCCTCTCAGCTTCATTGCTCTGTGTTCTTATCCTTGCCCTCTGTCTGCCTCTTTTTCACACTCCTTTTCTTCTTCTTCTTCTTTCCCTACGTTCCTTCTTACATACGAGGCCGCTGTCCTCTGACATCCCAAATTGGAGTGTCATAGATAATTTGAATTCTTGCCCTCACCGTCGAGCTCAGTTCATTCTCTCCCCCTTGTCCGTTGTTGTTGTTTTGTTTCTTCTTTTTCTTGTTCAGTACAGGACACCATTTTGTAACCCCGCTCCCACCCCTCCACAATCACCAAAATGTCTATGCTCAGATACACACATTGTCACCCTTGAAAAGATGAAGTCCCAGAATACTCTCCATAAACTCCATGCACTGCTAGTTGCATTGAGTATCAGTCTTCTGGTTTGCAAGAAAAGCTTCCTTTGTCCTCATTTCTTCCCATGCAGCATAAAAGCAGAGATTTTCTCAGTAACACTTTGTGTATGGGCTTTTTCTGGTCTTTCATGGACTCTTTTGCATGGAAACGTACAAAATGGGGGGCAAGCACACAAATACAGTTCTGAAAAGTCACATTGGTTTTCTAGTTGTGTGGTCCACACATGACAGCATGAATCTAAATGGCTAAGAAAATTAGAAGAATTGAAGGACGTCTCACTGCAGTCACTTCACAACACATCTATTGATGATAAAAGTGTCAAAGTAGTACAAATGTAATTTTTAGAAGATCAAGAATATTGATTATAAAGAGGTCAGCGGTCAGAACATTTGCTTGGCAGCTTTTGCATATTTCAGCGCTAAATGGGGAGCTGGAGCTCGTTAATACATTTCCGGGTAAACATATCAAAACAGTCCAGTAAAGATGACATAAAGGCATCTGAACCGCGTGGCTTTGGCTTCTGTATAAACGTGTTTGTGTGGGTGAGTGAATGAGGTTTGATCCTGAGTGCAGTCTCCTTGGTGATACTGTGCCTGTGATGATGATTTCTCTCCAGGACGTAAATCTCAACAAGCAGTGAAATTAATGGTCAGTGGCTTCATTCTTTTTTTTCTTTTTTCCCCTCTCTTTGATGTCTATGAGTGCACGCGTGTGTGTATTTATGTCTTTATTTGTGTTTAGTGTGTGCACAAACACCTCAGCATACCCCACCTCACATATGTCTCAGTCCCCTGTTTGTTGCTCTCAGTGGACATGATTTAGTACACACACAAAAACACATACACACACACACCCACCTAAGACTCAACTGTTGGATGGGATCATAAAAGTAAGGCTTCATCGTCTCTTGCTGTTAAGAAAACAGGGATGTTTTTCACCCACAAAAAGGGCAATAAACTCTGTCTCACAGGGAGTAACACACTTGAGCGGTTAGCCACGTGGGGGGAGGAGAAAAAAAAAAAAAAGCAGCCCACCTGCCATTCACTCTCGGTTACGGCAGCAAAATCTGTGGGAATTCGACCACGGTGTATGTCAGTCTATTGGCATACACCTATTCAACATTACAGCCTCAACTGCACTAGGCACATTGCCAGCAGGATACTGCGATGAAATTTCTTCTTCTGCCTCTGTTGACCTCAGTAACAACAAATCATATCACCAGCTGGTCACTGAATATGGCTATTTGCATCCATTTTCACACAGCTGAAGCAGATGCACCGGCACGCATCCACTTGCCTGTAGAAATGCCTCTAATCCACATGCACAACTGTCACCATTACCTTCTTTAAACATTCCTTGATATTTCAAAGTGAATATCTACAAAGCAAAGCTCGTAAAATGTATTCTCAATGTGGCATGCATTCTTCGTGTAGTAATGTTATTAGTTAAGGATAATGCAGTAAAGCCAAATGATTAACACAGAGTAAGTCATTAATCCAACTCCCTTAAACCATCAAAATTTTGTCATAATAAGCACGTCCCTGCTTTATTCTTCTGTCTTTGTGCTGTGGTTTGCTGTCTCCACCTTTGACTCTGCTCTCTGTTACAGTCTCTCTATTTGACATTAGGACCCAACAACTCTTTGGCCCTGACTCATGTTGACTCACAAGGCAGCACGCTCACAGGCCTGCTTAGAATATCCTCCTCTCTGCTCCACTAGCACAGTGGCTAGTGTTCACACAGAAATCCTAGAGTATGCACCGTGCAGCACACATCCTTCGCTTCAACTGGGGATTCAAGGCAGTTTGCATACTCGGTTATTAACAGGAGTATATTTTTTAGTACTACTAACTAATCCATAAAAGAAAAATGCACGGTTAAATGTTGCGCTTATGGATATGCAAATTATAGAGTTATCACAAAAAACAACACTTGAACGTTAAGAAGCAACACCTTTGGATTTTTTGTTGTTGTTGTTTTTTGGGAGACATTTTGCAGATATGTTTTTGAGGAGTTGGCTTTTGCATGCTGTTGATTACAATGGCTGTAGGTGTAGGTTAAAATTAAAGAAATACTTTTACTCATCCCAGCTTCTATACTGCACGGTAATTAACATGAGGAAAAAAACCTAATTAAAAGATTGCATCAAAATAATTGGGTTTTGAAATGTCCTGCAATCCCCTTTTAGTTTAAAATGAACTACTTTAGTCTTTTTTTTTTTAATTGAATAGAGGAGCGAGTGTGTTTACTTTCCAGCAGGTTTAAGTACTTTGACCTTTGACACTGAAAGCATACACACCTCGTCCCTGCTATTCCATTTCATTCCTTTCTGCTTTTATATTCCTGAGTATCTCTTACTCAAGTACCCACAGTGGTCCATTTCTTGTATCAGCACTTCTCATCTGCTGCACTCTGCTACGTAACCCACCCCCCCTCCTCACACACACATACTCTCCTTGTGGTGCAGTTCAGGCCATTCACCAATCATGCGAGAGCCATGACGGCCAAGTTATATATCCCCTATTCCATCTGTAGCTGGCACTCTTGCATCACATTTGCTCTGTTTCCTTCTTCCCCAAGTGCCTTTGCTTTTGCTTTCTTTCACTCTTCCTGCCTTCCTTTCCCTTCTTTTGGTAGCTCCATTTCCATCTTTTCCTCATTCTCAGGTTAGTTTTTTTCAATTGCTTTTCCTCCATTTTTTTCCTTTCTCCCACCATGCTTATCTTTCTTTGTGTTCTCTTTTAATTAACCTCTTCTCATCACTTCCATGTTGTCTTCTGTATTTCTTTTAGTCTCCCACCACATCGAGTTCTGCCACATTTTTCTGCGTACTTATTTTCTGTGATTGCTTTCTGCTCTTTGCTTATTATACTTGTCTGTTTATCAATTTTTACCAAATTTCCACCTTCCCAATAACTTATTTTAAGTAATCTGTCACGAAATCTCACTTAAAATGCCTTTGATATATCTTAGTTCTATATCATTACATCTTCTTTGTCCTCTAAGTCGTCTCCCACCCTGCCCTACAGGCTCGGTGAGCTGTGGTTAAATAGGTTCATCTTACCCTGCTTCCTCTTTCAAATGGCTTCATGATTGCTAATGAAGCACATAAACAGGAAAAGGAAAAAACATGATGCGGAGGAGGAAGGGATGTGGAGAAGTGTTTTCCATGGAGACGGGCTCTTCACCGACTGGCAAGCTGATTGGCTGATTGATGACCCTGTAGCCATTTTGACCGATTAGCATGATGGAGCCTTTTATAGCACAGTGCAGCTTAATATGTGATCACATTGCACAGCATACTTTTTTCTCTTTCTACTTCTGGGTTGAACAGTGTGATGAAGCATGAGCCCCATCCTGCTATACCTCACTGGGGCAAAGGAGGTGTAATATAGCGCTGCCAAGCTTATGATAGACTGTCATAACAGAGCTGAATGCGTAATATGGTGCTTACATCTGTCCAGTTAGTTACAATCCATCTAATCCCACAACATTATCTATTTAAAAAGAGCGTGCTGATCCTGCTTTCTTACACTTGTTTGAACATTCCTCTCACACGTGTCCCATTAGAGACAATCGGGAGCTCATTGTCTGGATTTGCATAGTTATCAAAACAATTACAAGTAAACAAAAGATGTGGGAGACAACGGCATGCAAACTGAGATATGAGAATTAGCTAGAAATGGTCAGTACAAGATGAAGTGGTCACATTAACGCTTCAATTTAAATAATTCAACTTGCTATCTTTTCTTTCTGTTGCAGTTCTATACGTATCCCAGCACACTACAAAATGAATATATGGCAGAAAAAGCAGGGTAGGATAGCAAGAACTGTTGCTGATTTAATCTCATTTTTGTCCAGGTGGCCTGTCTGGACAGCCCTGGATGCACTGCAGTAGGTTAGTTTTTCTCAAGTTAGTCATATCTAAACATAAAATCTATTTTTTTGCATTGTGCATCAGGAGATTCTTTCCTTTTGGGCTGCCTCTAAATATTTCCAGCTCTCATCTTTTTTGTCTTGTTTTATTTTTTTTTTCTCCAGATGTCTCTTTTCATTGGGATGGTTATATCATACCCCTGTAATGTACAATGTTAGACCTCTAAATTATACATTTACATTACATGCTCCTATTGTACAACAATTTGATGTTTCCAAGCACAAGACATCTGCTAAAACATTTGTAAAAAGGTGTGCTTTGCTATGTCCTTCAGCAGTCTTTTTGACCTCCATTTCTTACACCAGCACACTTCATCTCCATCTTGTCCTTTTCAAATTTTTAGGAACTGGACTTTTACCCCTTCAAATAAACATCAGTCTGCTCTTCTGTTAGCCTCTATTGCATATTGAGCTGATATGCTCTCAGCTTTTGTCACACTCCTTTTTTTTCTTTAAGATTTAACCTCTGTCGCTATACTTCCTGTGACACAAAGTTTGAAATGCCACAATGTCGAAGAGAGAAGTTCAGATATTTTAGGTGCTCACCTCACAAGTACTACTTTTAACCAGCTTTTTATTTGCCACGCTTACTGATTATGTAAACAGGTGTTGTGAACTTCACTACCAGCCATAAGCTTCGCTCCCAGTGCACATCTGTGACTGTGGATCTTTTCACGTCTTCGTTCTGATAATGTTTTGATTAGCTAAGGAGTATCTATGCTGGTTGTGATGATTATGATCAACACAACTCCCACGGAGATCTTTTGTAGTATTCTCTTGGTCATCTCTCACCCACGTGTTGCCCACTCCAAGCATGGTATGTTGCTGTTTACTGAAATGTTCTCCCAGTGTACTGCACACCACCTTCTCTTTTACATTTCAACAAACAGAGCTTGAGACACAGTATTGTCATTAAATAAGAGAAAAGAAACAGTCACAGAAAATGTTGGTGGGTCTTTAATGCCCCTCGGCCGAATTCCAGAAAGACAAAATATGTGGTTTACCTGTCTCACAATACTACAGGTGGTGTTTCCTATCCACTGTGTATCATTTTTGTTAGAATTGTGTGGCTTTATTATGATTGAGAGGGGTGATATTGTTGAAGATGAAAAATGCACAGCTAACAGTGAGACCTAAATGCATTTGTCACCATAAAAAGACCCCATACTGATTGATGAAGCCCCAACAGCTGGAAATGTAATGAAAAGAGATATGAAGATCTATATTTTTTGGCAAAGTGCACCTTTTTCACTCATTACGTTTGTGATTAATAAGACTACCTTGCAATAGAGAAAATGAGGTAGGTAACACAGATTGGATTCTTGAAGCATTATATCATGAGCATTTCAATTAAAGTATTTGTAATGGCACTGCTGTATGTCTCTTTGACTAGACCATCGGTTCTTTTTAACCTGTTAACATGTTTGTTGAACTTAAACTTTCGTCAAATGCGTGCTTTGATCAGCCACAGACTGATAAAAGCATCATGACAGTCACTCATAGATATAAAACAAAAAGTAAGCAAAAAATAAAAAAAGCAGATTGTTGCTGTAAATAATATAATAGGACGTGTGGAGGGATATTTTAAAAAACCCCATCCACTTCTGCACCATGATTCATTCTGCCTGACTCATTCAGCACACTTAGAGTTAAAGTATAGCTGCAGCATCCTACTGCAGTGTCTAAAGCATTTGGCTGATTGTTACAGTATACGCCAGGAAAAGAAGAGAAAGGGGGGGAAAAAACATCTCTTTCTAATACTTATTTTTTTTCTTCCAAAAATCCTTTTTATTGCATTTATAACATTTGGCACAGTACAAATTCTTGGTGCTTTTACAAGATAAACCTGTAAAGATCAACACTGACCTTTTTTTTTCCGGATTTTGTTAAAGAAAGTCTTCTCTGTATAAATATTCTTTTTTCTTATCACTGCATTCTCTGTAGCATGGTGTAAAAATCACACAGAATGCCCTCTGTTAAAACAAGACTACCCTCATTTTTCAAAGTCAAGACAGCATCTTAAACAACTCATTATTTTAAATAGAAGTTACAAGTTAGAAAATAGTTTCAATTTCTTTTTAATATACGTTTCTCTATCACCAACCCATGGTAATTTTAGTTCGTCCATATATATATATTTATTTATAAGCATGTACAACAAGAAATCATCAGTCTTTTAAGTTTTGCACTCTGTACAAAAGTATGTCCTGTCCTTTTTTCGTTGTGCATTCTATTGCATGATTTTAAATGAGGAAAGGACAAGGGGCGTGTGAAAGAGGGGTGAGTGGGAGCTAGGAAACTGGGAAAAGGGCTGAGAGCCTTTTGGAGGGGCCTTTTTAAATCTGAGTCTCCTGTACCTTCTCCTTGTTGTGAGTTTTTACGACATAGGGCTCAGCCATTGCTGTGATGGCACTGGGCAAGGTTCGCGGCAAAGAGTTCCCAACATTGTTGTCTGTCCATTTAGCCCCATGGCCAGTCGGTTTATAGGTATTATATTTGGGCTTTAGAGTGCTGTAGTCCACCTTATGAGGGCTGTAGTCCAGTTTATGTGGACTGTAATCCAGTTTAGGTCTCTGAGTTTGTGGACTGAAGTCAGACTTGAAGGCGCTGTAATCCACTTTGTGGGGGCTGAAGTCAGTCTTGAAGGCGCTGTAATCTGTTGCAGTCTTATGTGGGGTGTAGTGGTCCTTAGTTTTGTAGGTACTGTCTGTTTTAGATCTCTGGGCACTGTACTCTGTTTTGGATTTAGGCTGAGTGCTGTAGTCGGGTTTAAATGGGCTGTAATCGGGTTTAGGTCTTGGGTGCGTACCAAAATCAGGCTTGAATGGACTATATTCAGTTTTAGGTCTATGTTGTGTGTTGTAGTCTGATTTTAATGGGCTGTAGTCATGTTTAGGTTTCGGCTGAGTGCTATAGTCCCGTTTGAATGGACTGAAGTCACTCTTCTGCCTGGGATGAGTGCTGTAATCTAGTTTGAATGGGCTGTAGTCTGATTTAGTTTTTGGATGAGTACCAAAGTCTGGCTTGAATGGGCTGTATTCTGCTTTAGGTTTGTGGGTGCTATATTCTGGTCTAAATGGGCTGCAGTCAGGCTTTGGTCTGTGAAGGCTAAAATCCGGCGTAGATTTGTGTGTGTTGTAATCTGTGATGGTTTTGTGGCTGCTAAAGTCCATATTTGGCTTATATGTGGTATACTCAGCCTTCGGCTTGTGAAGTGTGAAATCAGGCTGGGGTTTGTATTCAGCCTTGGGTTTGTGAAAGCTGTAGTCAGTCTTGTGGCTGATAAAGTCCAACTTGTGTATGCTGTTATGGTCTCGGATTTCAGGCAATGTGAGAGCTGACTCTTGGGCTGCAGATGCTGGTGGTGGAAGGTCCTCCTCATCCACCTGAATAATCTCAACAGTGCGGGCAGCTGCCACGGTGCTCCTCTGCTGGTGGCGCTTTCTCAATTTGTAGAAGGCAATGAGCATGACAGCAGCCAATAGTGTCACTGCCACAAAGCAGCCTATTATGATCTTAGTAGTCTTCATCACTTCATCAAGGCTAGGCCCAGACTTGCCTGGCTTGTTAGTCGATTGAATTCCTGGCAACACAGATGGTTTAGCTGCCCCTGGTGGACTGTCAGTGTTTTGCAACAGTACAGTTGGGGTGGAGATGAAGACTGGTTGAAAGACAGAAGGAGAGGCAGTTGTAGTTGTTGTCCCTAGGCCTACTCCTCCCCCAGCAACACCAGCGCCTGCAGCAGCTGCAGTGGTTGTTGTAGTTTTAGGTTTGGGCATCTCAGTCGTTGGCCCCAAGACCTCCACGGTCACTGTGGTAAAGTAACTTAAGTTGGATGTATTAAGCTCAGCTGCACTCACATTGAGGTAGGCTGAGGCATTAGAGTTCCCAGCTGCATTGGAGACCATGCAGGTATAGGTGCCTGTGTCTACTGCAAGGACATTTGAGAAATTAAGGGTACCATCATTGAGAACTGATATTCTTGGGTGACTAGAGGCATGTGTCAGTATAGTGCCGTTGGGTAGGAGCCAGCGCACTGAAGACATTGGAGCTGTGCGGCATCGAAGCTCAGCCACTCGCCCTGCTGAGATGTTCAAGTCCCTTGGTGCATCAGCAATGAATGGTGCAGAACACTGGACTGCAGCACCCTCACCTCGATCCACGTCCACCAGCTGTCGACCTCTCATGCTCGCAGGGGAGTGACAACGTCCACAGCAAGTTGAATTAGTAGGGATGTACTCCCTTAGCCAGCGTGCTAACCATACAGCCTCACAACCACAGTTCCAAGGGTTATGGTGGAGGTGGAGCTCCACCAGGTACCTGAGCGGGGAGAACAAATCATGTGGCACAGCGCTCAGATTGTTATGGGCAAGATTAAGCTCCACCAGTGAAGATAGGTCATCGAAAGCATTGCGCTCTATTACTGTGATTTGAGAGTTCATCACCCATAGCTTTTTCAATGAGCGCAGACCTTTGAAAGAGCCTGGTTTTATCATTGGAAAGAGATTTTCAGAAATCTCTAGCTCCTCGAGGCCTTTGAGGGGACTTAGGTTTGGCATATCACCCTTTATGTTGCACATTCCCAGGTTGAGGTACTTGAGATTTTGTAGGCCCTCAAAAGCTCCTTCTGAGATGTACTCCAGTTTCCTTAACTCTCCCAGGTCCAGTCGCATGAGTGAGGGTACCCGGTTGAAGGCATAGGAAGGAATACTTTCAATGGGGTTGTTCCTCAACCATAGTTCTCTTAGTTTGGATAGGTATTCAAAGGCCCCACTGGGCACCACCGTCAACCGGTTGTCAAACAGCTCCAGTGTGTTGAGGCTGGTGAGTCCATTAAACGCGCCCACCTCAATCTGCCGAATGGCATTTCGCCCAAGCTGGAGCACCTCAAGGTGGTGCAGATGGCGGAAGGAGTCAGCCTGCACCGCCTCAATGGCGTTTTCCATTAGATTGAGGTGTCGCGTGTTGGCAGGAATCCCAGGGGGGACACGGGTGAGGCCACGACGGGTGCAAACCACTTTCCCCTGCTGATTACTACAAGAACACTGCGGTGGACAGCCCTGGGGTCCTTGAGACACCGCCGCCCCCGCCAAGGCCAGGGAGGCGCTGCTCCACGCTCGCACCATCAGGAAGACTACACAGAGCAGGGCGGCTTTCCTGGCACGATGCACAGCTACCCGCCCCAGGAGACTCATGATGTGGCACGTTCATAATTCAGCATCATCTGGGGGGGAGGATGGGGATGTTTGGGGCTGGTGTTTTGGGGGTGTGGGTGCAAGGAAAGCAGCTGTTTGGCTAGCAGTACTGTTTATGGGGCCAAAGTAATAAGGTTAAGGGAACTGATGTGGGCAAGGGGAGAGCAAGGGTTTAGGTGGTTGCTAAGGGGCAAGAGGACTCGACCTGTCCTCAGTTAAGGGGTGATTTTATTTCCATGAACTGTGCTCAGGGGCAGAAAGAAATGGGGTGGTGGAGAGGACTGGCTTTTCTGAAATATGTGTATGAGAAGAACATGATGGCAAATTAAGCAACCAAAAACCGTATTACAAGACAGAGGGGAGGGGAGGGTGTTACAAATTGATGCAGAGAGGGTTTGAAACACTAGACACCTACCTCAAGTTATTATTACAGGTCCTTGAACTGAGATATATAGCTTCCCTCCTTTTTGCAATCAGAAAGAGCTGATGTATTCGCATCAGATGTATTTATATCCAAGAGCAGCAAAGAAAACCTTTTATGTTTGCCCTGTCAAAACGGGCATCAGTGCCAAAGAGCTTAAACAAGATGAGCCCTTTTGTAAATCCATACATCCAAAGAGAAAGGTTCGAAGGCCCTTTTGTGAATGTTTTTCTTCCTTTACGTGCCGATTACCAAGAAAAAAAAAAAGGAGGGGGGAAACGACTGTAGCTAGGAATCCAGTCAGGCTCCCAAAGCAGCAGTGCTCCCTTGCTCGCTCTTCGCTGTCGGCTCCTCTTCTCTTGCTTGTCCTTGGAATCCGACAGTTGATCCCCCCGTTAAACACCTTAGCCAGGTCTCCATAGTCCAGGCAACCACAGAGATGCACACGCACTATTGTTTTTTGTTTTGTGCAACAAAACCCAAGGCAGGAAACAACAAAAGGAGGGAGGGAGGTAGAAGGGATTACAATTAGAGAAGGATAAAAAAAAATCCAGTCCTTTCCAGTGTTCTATGTTTTTTGTTTGTAGTGGAAAGGAGGGGTTAAAAAAAAAAAACGGAAAAAAACCAGACCTCCTTATCTGTATTCCTCTTTTCACTTTTTAGTAGTCAATCAGTTGGTCGGTTGGTCAGTCTGACAGCCCTTCTCCCTCTCTTGCACTCTTTTCTTTGCTCCCCTTTTCAACGCAGTGTCATGTCCACTTGATTCTTCTTTATTTTATTTTTTTTTCTCCTTTCCTCCTGGGGAGCTCTTGGCAGCGGTTGAAAAGGCTAGGCGACACACACAGCCTTCATTAGCTTCTTTCTCCTCTTAACTAGCCACATGCTCCAGCCTCGGCAGCCGCGGTGGCGACAGCAGCAGTTGCGAACGCACACACACCATCCCCACGAAGCATACAGCGGCAGTAGCGAGCGCACACACAGCAGCAGCTGCAGCCTGCCTCCCGTGCACTTCCCAATAATCCGTCAGTTTCTTCAGAGGGGGAGTGGGGTGGGGGATGGAAGGGGGTGCTGGGAGGAGTGGGGGTATTGTAGCTGGGTTGATCGAGGTGGGTTAGAGGGAGGAGGGATGGCGCGCAGTTTCTCCTTCCTCTCTCTGGGTTGTTTCTTTTTTCTTCTTGTTTCCAGTTCTTTTTTCTTTTTTTTCTCTCCCTCCTTTTCTTGTGGTGATCAGCACCCCCTCGCAAATGCAGCGTCCAACTGGGAGAGGAGCAAGGCAGAGAAGGCAAGCGCTGGGCAAGCGCGGCTTACAGGCGTGACGTTAACAGCAGCGTCGATGTGGAAAGGATCCGTTGTAGCAGCGAAAGAGAGAGCGTGCACCGTCTCTCTGTCTCCCACTCTCTCTCTCTCTCTTTCTCTTTCTCTCACACACACCCTCTCTTGCTCTCTCTCACACCCTCTTTCTCTCCCTGCCTCCCTCACGCTCTCTGCAGTGTCCTGAGGTATTTGGGTGAGCTCAAAGCACTCAGACCTTTTTAGAGATCTACCTCTTCAAAAACCAGTTTGCTCCTGCTGTCCTTCGCTCTCCTTTTTTTTTTTTTTTTTTTTTAATGCTCATAGTCTCTTGTTCTGTGGCTTTCTGGGGCTTTTGTGGCTTAGGGGAATGGACAGGCTGTCCAAGCACAAGTCAGAGATGGACAGTGGCATCCCCACAGCAACCATATTTTAACCCCCTCGTGCCCAGCAGTACTCCAAACATTCCAACGACTCTGGCAAAGCTTTCCAGTTTTGCTTTGGTGGTAAGGAAAGGCTGATGGGTCACCGCTTCTCTCACTTTCTGGCTTCCTCTCTTGCTCTCTCTCTCTTTCTTTTCTCAGCCCCCTCACTCTTTATCTTTGTTTTCCTTTCACTTGAGCTCTCTTTGCTCTCACTCTTTTTGCCTCGTCCTTTCGTGGAAAATAGAGGAACATGAATGGACTGCTGACGCATCATGCTTGGAGCGGTGCTTGGGTTTGATGCAGTGTGTTATGTGCATTAACTCCCTCCACCCACTCCACCCTCACCCTCCTCACTATCTTTCCCACTTTGCTCACTCCTGGTCTGTCATTGTGTCACTCTTCTGGCTGGCTATTTCTTTACATGA